>NW_017308450.1:5919-40715 GCF_000935625.1 Nanorana parkeri | reverse complement strand
TAAACCATTTTACCTGCCTGCAGCCTGCTCAGCCCGGCCGGGACTCCTACACGCAGCATGCCACGCCTCCGAATGACTCATTGCTCTGAAGTCTCAGAGAGATCACTCTGCTCTCTCTGAGACCCTGGAGCTAAGAGGCAGATAGGACAGAAGCAGCTCAGACGGGCACAGTACCTTGCAGCCGAGGCCGCAAGCAACTGTGCCGGTCTGAGTGCGTGCGGACGGCAATGCATCCCTGCCGCACAGCTGCCCGTACATGCTACGGGTGGCTGTGCAGGGATGTAGCGGCAACTCTCTGGAGGGGGGCCCTCTTCTTCCTCGCTGGGCCCCCCCCCCAAGTGGCCGAACGCCAGGGCCCGGTCGCAATTGCGACCGCTGCAACCCTGGTAGTTCCGCCAGTGAGGATAGGTGATACCGCATACCGATAGCGGAAGTCCCATTAAGGAAGCCAGGCAGGGTGTAATGACTACCCACCTGGCTTCCTGAGTATGAGTACTCGCCCAAATACTCGGTATCGGCACCGATACAGATCCTAGTATCGGTATTGGTGCATCCCTAATAAAAACCCTTGGCCAAAGAAAAAGAGAAAAAATAATAATTGTATATGAGCAATACACTTGGCAACATTGCAATAAGATTGCTGTAATAACAGTAGGTGGGGTTTAAAATTACTGTGCCAGGAGCAAGGGTTTTACAAAACACATAAGGACAAGGAATCACTTTAGAAAAATAAAAACTGTATTATTACATCTGCTTTTCTGAAAACAGAATATAGACAAGGAGGAACACTTTATCTGTGTCTATCTAAACCCAAAAGCAAAAATATTGCAACTTACCAGTTCTTAGATGTGGGGGCTGCCTTAGTTTTCTGTTTTAAGGCTTATTTTTCTTTATCTTCACCAGATGATCCATCCAGGACTTCTGCTATTTTTCAACTTCCTTTCACAGGCCAAGCTGTACAGCAAAAGTGGCAGATAGAGGGTTGAGATAAACCATTTAACACTGACAGGGGTACTAACTATGGTCAGCATTTATTCTTGTATGTAATATGTTTATCAAAATAGGAAAACAAATACAAACTATTGCTGTAACTTCTTAAACAGTATTAGCTGGAATGTGGCTCTAATGTGTTAGTCAAATCCATCTAAATCACCTGGTCCATCTAACACCACCCTCTCCACAGGGTGACAATACTACTGTCCAAGGGTGGCTCCATTGCTCCTCCATAGAGTGGGGCCACCCTAAGGCAGGAAGTGTTTTACTGGTCAGATCATCAGATGAAAAAAAAAGAAAAGATTAAAAAAAAAAAAAGGAATACAGCCACCACCACATTAAGGATTGCCAAGCTGCAATCTATTATTTTTTCATCTTTCGGTTTAGATACTTTTTAAAGGACTTCATTAAAACAAATGGAGACTGTTTAGACTATGAACACTTTAGTCAAGTCTAGGTAATGTACAACATAGCACATAGAATGCAGTGGTCAGCAGCAGGGATAAGCTTTGGGCTCGGGTCAAACATGGGGTCAATGATGCCATCAGCACCCCCCTCTCATTGTGTAAATTCAGCTGCAGGGCCGGGAATGCCCTGGCTGACAGCTGAATGGGGCTGAGGATGTTGATGATGTCATTGACCAAATATGGCCACAGGGCTAAACAAGGCTGAAAAGGAAGAGCGAGCAGCAGCCATGCCTGTGTTACTCCATCTTGATCTTCGCAGAAGCATGCATCAACTATAAGAACTGATTAATGGCTCTGATTTAAAACTAAAGGCTGTCATACACTTAGAATTTGTCCTCGTTCAGCCCCCACTGTTAGTATGGCAATTCATAAAGACTGGAGCAGACAGAATCTGGAGCAGTTGCCCATGACAACCAATCAGCATCTCTCTTCAGTTTGCTCAGTTAAGATTTGAAAATGAAAGAGAGAAGCGGATTGGTTGCAGTGCAGATCTGCTCCAGTTTCGATGATTTCCCTCCATTGATTTATACTGTCTATGCATTCAGCATGTGTTTAAAACGCATCTGGAGTGAACGATCCCTTATGGCCTTGTTCACACACCGAAAGCCGTGCGTTCCAGAGCGGTAGCTGCTGGAACGCAGCGCGATCGCTCTCTAAACTTCCTGCTGCGTTCTGGGCCGAGAGGGGGGTGGTGCATTGAATTTAATGGCACCGCTTCCATAGGCTCTGTTCACACCTATGCAATGCGGAAGCGCATAGGTTGCCAAATGTCATCACGCATCACATGTTGCAATGTTAGGGTTGGTGTGGTGTCATCATCTCTTAATGGCACCCCAATGCTCTTGGCCATCACGTGTGCTATAGTTCACACCATGGTAAAGTAACCTTTTACTATGCAATGCGACTTTTTTCTAAAAGGTGCACTTCTTTCAGTGTGAATTAGTTGCAGCAGACAGCACCACAAGCACACCGTACAGCACCTGAATCTAAGTCCAGTACCTGGCAAGTTTGCACAGATCACAAGATTAGCTACACAGAATCATACATCCTTTGGCTGTTGCTATACACAGGTTCTCATATATGGGTTCCGCCTGTATATATCAGCTTTATAAAACATGTGTATGCGGCATCAGAGACTCCTATAACACCGATCGCCCTTCACCCCCTGATTATGCACTAGCCGGTATGAGGATCGCCGGGATCGCTGTACACCCCTAGAGATCGTCCATAGATCAGTGTGTGTGTATGACAGCGGCAGCCATGTCTGTGCTCCGGGAGGCTCTTCCTGGTGACAGGCTGGTTGCCAAGGGCGCTGAAAACAACACAAGGAGCCGGAGAGAGCAGAGCGGCCGCCGCCGATCACCGCTATCACTTCTCCTTCTACCGCACAACACATCAGACACCATGAGCCGGGAGGTTCTGGCTGAGCTGCACTGGGCCGATGGCTTCGCCATCCCTGTGGCCAACTCCGAGAATAAAGCGCTGGAAGACGAGGTGAGGACGGGCTTCTCCCACATAACGAACGCTATGCCCGGGGTGTTGTCTGGATACGATATCCTTCTCCCTGTGTGGTGCGGTTCATAGGCTGAGCTTCACCTGACCACTTACCTGCCACTGATCATTATTGTTCTGTGTCTTCTGGCTGTCATCCCAGGTGCCCCCCTGCCCTTCATGTCCTTGTATGGGCCAAGGTGGGGTCACCTGTTCCCATATTCCACCATGGGTCAGGGTTTCAGCCTGGTCAGCATGCCAATATATTGACTGCATAGTAGTGGTTGGACATAAGGTGCCCATGTATGTTGGAGGATAGGAAGATCTTACCAGCTGGACATAAGGAGCCCATGTATATTGAAGGATAGGAATATCTTACCAGCTGGACATAAGGAGCCCATGTATGTTGAAGGATAGGAAGATCTTACCAGCTGGATATAAGGAGCCCATGTCTGTTGAAGGATAGGAAGATCTTACCAGCTGGACATAAGGAGCCCATGTATATTGAAGGATAGGAAGATCTTACCAGCTGGACATAAGGAGCCCATGTATGTTGGAGGATAGGAAGATCTTACCAGCTGGACATAAGGAGCCCATGTATATTGAAGGATAGGAAGATCTTACCAGCTGGACATAAGGAGCCCATGTATATTGAAGGATAGGAAGATCTTACCAGCTGGACATAAGGAGCCCATGTATATTGAAGGATAGGAAGATCTTACCAGCTGGATATAAGGAGCCCATGTATGTTGAAGGATAGGAAGATCTTACCAGCTGGACATAAGGAGCCAGTGTATATTGAAGGATAGGAAGATGTTACCAGCTGGACATAAGGAGCACATGTATAATGAAGGATAGGAAGATCTTACCAGCTGGACATAAGGAGCCTGTGTATGTTTGAGGATAGGAAGATCTTACCAGCTGGACATAAGGAGCCCATGTATATTGAAGGATAGGAAGAATTTACCAGCTGGACATAAGGAGCCCATGTATGTTGAAGGATAGGAAGAATTTACCAGCTGGACATAAGGAGCCCATGTATGTTGAAGGATAGGAAGATCTTACCAGCTGGACATAAGGAGCCCATGTATATTGAAGGATAGGAAGATCTTACCAGCTGGACATAAGGAGCCCATGTCTATTGAAGGATAGGAAGATCTTACCAGCTGGACATAAGGAGCCCATGTCTGTTGAAGGATAGGAAGATCTTACCAGCTGGACATAAGGAGCCCATGTCTGTTGAAGGATAGGAAGATCTTACCAGCTGGACATAAGGAGCCCATGTCTGTTGAAGGATAGGAAGATCTTACCAGCTGGACATAAGGAGCCCATGTCTGTTGAAGGATAGGAAGATCTTACCAGCTGGACATAAGGAGCCCATGTATGTTGAAGGATAGAAATCCTGGGACAATGCTGCTTTATATCTACCACTTTTCAGGTTTTCTCTAGTCCAGGGGTAGGCAACCTCAGCACTCTATCTGGTGTGCAACTACAAGTCCCATGAGGCATTGCAACACTCTGACAGCCGCAGGCAGGACTCCCAGATGCAGAGACATGATAGGAATTGTAGTTTTACCACCGTTGGTTTCCAAGGTTGCCTATTCCTGGCTGGTTGCTATGATTACATGTGGTTAGGAATCAATCACTATCCCTGGACACATGATCGATGCCTTCAGAAATAGTGATTGATTCCTAACCACGTGTAATCATATCACATACATGCGGCGTGCCAGCGTTTAAATGCAGCGGCTGTCACCTGATCATTAACTTGAATGGGTGACAGCTGCCGCTTGTAAACGTCAGATTAGGGATTCCAGCTGGAGGAAAACACAAGTTCCTGACACAGGAATCTGTAATCGTATCTAAACATATAAGTGTGAACTGGGCCTTACATTGCAGTGTGCCCCCCTCCAGTGATGTCCATGCTCCCCCTTATGATTCCATCGTCTTCTGGGTTCTGAGTCTTCAGCTGTCTTGATTGCTTGTGCACGAGGGTTACTCATCCAGCACAAAGTCATGACGGGACTGTACACTGAGCTGTGCATACGTAGCTCAGGGTACAATTAGGAATAAATGATGACAGGATGAGGAGAAGCATTTATGGCAGAATAGAGACACAAAGTCACTTCAACTTTTGAAGGTCTCATTCACACAGCCATTCCTGACAGCACACCTCCCAGGTCAGTGTATTTCTGTGGCGGCTATGGTCAGCCTCTTACCCTGTACAAATCAATGACAGGCACTGTGGCTGTCCCCATGTAGTCACACATGGAGTGAATACCTGCAGTTAGGGACAGATGAGTGGCCCTGGACGTAAATAGTCTGCATAGACAGTCATTGATTTGTACAGGCTTCCAGTCTTAGCTGAGCAGCAATACCTGGCCATACCCGCCACAGAAATGCAATGATCTGGGTGGTGTACAGCCAGGAACAATTGTGTGAACGAGACCTAAAAATTCACTTAAGTTCCACTTTAATTAGATTGTTTGGTGCAGGTTTTTGGCTGACTTCATTTCCACTTTGGCCCCTTTCACACGGGCTTTCCGACCAGGTCCACCTGTCAGTTTTTCATGCAGATCTGATTGGAAGCCTCATGTTCATCTATGGGCAGCCAGATCTAAACAGACGGTCATCTGTTTACATCCGGTCACCCCTGACTCTGGCCAGGTCTGGAAAAAAAACGCATCAATAATCCATTTCGGCAGAACCGTTCATGTCAGAGTCAGCAGTAACCGGATGTAAACAGATGCCCATCTGTTTAGATCCCGCTGCCCATACGCAAGATGGAGGAAAAAACTGCATAGACATGAATGTCACAACGGTCACATCCATTCCGATCAGGAGGGGACCCATGCACAGATTCCCTCCTGATCATACATAAAATGAATTTTAAAGCAAAATATGTAATATAGGGTAATGCAGGGCTTGACAAATCCCCAGAGCCAGGTAGCCAATGTTCCTTAAAATGTACAGGTGGGGCCTAACTTTTTTTAAATGTTTCTCCAGTTGTTGTCAATGGAGCTGGCTCCTAAAAGACATCCTCTGGCCCCTGCAATGGGCAGACTGGCTCTTGAATTCCATATTAATATGTCTACCCCTGGGGTAATTCTTAATGCAGAGTAGGGCAGTTGGTCCACCTGGTTGGTAATCGGTCAATCTAGGCCTGATTATTATTATTATAATACAAGATTTATATAGCGCCAACAATTTGTGCAGCGCTTTACAATATAAGGAAGACATTACAATCACAATACAAATCAAGACAAGATGGTAAGGAGGGCCTGCCCATGGGGCTTACAATCTAAAAGGGAGGGGGAAGTGATACATGAGGAGGGAGCTGCGTGGGGATGAATTGTTTGAGAATGTGATGGTTCAGTGGTTAGGTTGAGGTGGGATAGGCTTCCCTGAAGAGATGAGTCTTTAGGGATCGCCTAAAGGCAGTCAAGGTGGGCGACAGACGGACAGGTTGGGGTAAAGAAGTCCAGAGGATTAGGTGACAGCCACGTGGGGATGAAAATGATTAGGGATTTATTTCTGGTTAAAGATAATACAGGTTAGAAAACCTCATCTAATGGCTTTAATTTCTCCCAAAGTAAGCTCATACCACCCTAAGTGGCCATTCACACTGGGCGTTTAATCACGGGATTTCTACCGCGATATCGCGCAAATTTGCCGCGCGATATCGCGAGAAGTCCCCGTCCAATGATTTTCAATGGAGCTGTTCTATTTAACAGCTCCATGTCGCTTGTGTGGGACCCTTTTTCCCGCGGATGTCGCGCAATTTTTCTATTTTTGCATGCAGCCTGACGGTGAAGGTCGCGCGATCGTCACTGGAACGTCGCCCCGCACAGTCGCGCTATACTGGCCGCGCGGATCCGCTCGAGGTAAGTGTCGCTTAGTGTGAATGGGGCCTAAAGCATAAACATGAACACTTGGGCAACCTGAACACCTTCAGAGGGCCAGGATGTGCTTCTACTTCATGTTGAGCAGCTTTACTCCGCTGTAATACAGGTTGGGGGAGGGGGTACCTATGTAAGTCAGTACTGTGTTGTAGCCTGAGTTTCCTGCTGTTCAGCTATCATCTCTAGGTCACGGCTGTAACCATTATCTTTTGTTGTGAAGCTTCTGCCTGACTTGCATGTTGCATGTCTTTGGTGACCTTGCAAACAATGTAAATGACTTGTGATGTATACCGCTTGTCATATGAGTGGAAACATGGATAAGTTAACCAGAAGCATCACAGCGGGAGATGGTGGCTATAGTTGTGACTGTGAATAGTATTTCACTGCTGTAGTCCTGTTACCAGTCTTTACAGACTGCTCCCTTGACTTACCACCTGCTGGCAGATTCACATGTAATATATTTTATATTTACCTGTTTGAATTAAACTAAAAATATATCTAGAGTACTATTTGTAGTACTGACCATTTGTAAACAATATTAAATATGAATCTTTACAAACCGCAACAGAAAGTAGTTACAGCCATTCAAATTGAAGCTATCCTTTTTCTAGGGCAGACTAACATGTTTTTGTGTTCACAGCACTGTTTTTACTTGTCTCATTTTATTGCTTAATGCAAACAGAAAACAGCCCAGATGTATTTCTTAATATTTCTAGTAATGGATATGGAAGAAAGATTAACAGCGGTCCACATACCTGCCATATAAATGTACAATTCAATTCTAGATGCAAAAGAAACAGAAGGAGAAGCTGCAGTTGTCAAACCAGTTGCAGGAAATGGATGACCGAATACAAGCAATGGCTGACCACCTAAGGAATGTCAGGCAAGAACTGAACTATACTCAGGTAATTTCAATATCTGAAACACCAGAAATACTTAATTATGTAGAGTCTACATCACCTTCTGTTAATAACATCATTCATAACGGTAAAATATCCCTTATTGTATTAATATAAGGAGATGGCAATTACCTCTTTCATTACTGGAGGATTTTGGCTCCGGTAGTGAATTTAGCTGAACACACCATCAGTATGACTCTATTCCCCCACTCCCTTCATCATATTCAGACCCTAGGACACACTTTTCTCACTCCTCAGTAATATCTCAACTCAACCACACAACTTTATAGAATCCATGTCACCAGTGAAATCTGCCTCTTAGTAAACACAGTTCACTCCTCAGTATCCATGTCACCAGTGAGATCTTCCCCAAAGCAGACACAGCTAAGTCACCAGTATCCATGTCACCAGTGAGATCTTCCACGAAGTAGACCAGCTCACTCACTAGTAAGATTTACCCCCAGTACACATAGCTCTCATTCCTATTTCAAAATCACCAGTAAGAACTTACTGGAAGGAGACAGCTCAGTCCCATTATCCATGTCACCAGTAATAGCTACCCCCAGTACACATAGCTCTCATTCCTATTTCAATGTCACCAGTAATAGCTACCCCCAGTACACATAGCTCTCATTCCTATTTCAATGTCACCAGCAAGAGCTTCCCACAACAAGTAGACACAGCTCAGTCCCAATATCCATGTCACCAGTAAAATCCTACCCCAAGTAGACACAGTTCATTACCTAGTAACCATGTCACCAGTAAGATCCACCCCTCTACCCCCCCTTCCCTAGTACGCATAACTCTCATTCTAGTATTTATGTCACCAGTAAGATCCACCCCTCTACCCCCCCTTCCCTAGTACGCATAACTCTCATTCTAGTATTTATGTCACCAGTAAGATCTACCTCCCCTCAGTACACATAGCTCTCATTTCAGTATCCATGTCACCAATAAGATCTTCCCCAAAGTAGACACAGTTCATTCTCCAGTATCTATGTCACCAGTGAGATCTACCCCCAGTACACAGCTCCCTCCCCAGTGTCCATATCGCAAGTGAGAGCTTCCTGCAAGTAGACACAGCCCAATTCCAGTATACATGTCGGCACTGAAATTTTAACCTTAGTAGACACAGCTTGTTCCACAGTATCTATGTCACCAGTGTGATTGGCATTGCTATGTCTTGTGCGTAATAGGCTGCACATGTATGTATCTTTATAACATATTAGTACAATGATGTAACTGAATATGCAGCATGTGCATAGTTGATCATTGCAAACATTCAGCCCACTTTAACATGGACACATTCCTCCATATAACATTAACAGATATGACTGTATCCTGTTGGTCACATCCTCCTGATACCCATTCTGCACATTCTTCTTTCCCCAAGACTGGCAGGACGTATCCACACCCATGTACCCCAACCAGCCATGCACGCTGAACCCCTCAAACCACACAATATTTATCATTAAATATAACATACTAATATATACAACATACTGTTAATGCATCTATAACACTAACTATTCTTTTTATAACACCTATACACCTGTATGATGTTATTTTTTAATATTGAGTTGCAACTAATAATCTTTTTTTCTGTTTTCTTAATCTTTTCCTAGACTAGGTAAATTTAGGACCACAATCAAGCAAAAACATAAAATAACCAACTCTGATGTTAGAAATGTATTTTAACCAGTAGTAGCCAATCATATCTCTACTAATTTAGTGTACAGTTTAGTGTAGCTGTAAGATTGTTAGCTATGTGACAGAGCAAAGACCCATGATCAGAACTAAGCAATTCAATATTGAGTGACTTATGGTGCAAGCTATGTTGGTCTGTAGCTGAAATACATTGTCCAAGGTTGTGCAGTGCAGAAATGTACTGGATTTGGCATCCTACAATTAATTATGAATAGCTTTAGTTGCACTGTCATATAACTACAAATCCTTTTTTTGCTTTGTGTTATAGCTCACCATTGCACTTGGACAAGAAAATTAAAGTCCAACTCATAGCAAAACTTTTTTAGTTCTATATAGAGTGGAGAAGAAATGCAAACTCTGTCTGTGCCCCTACTGGAAAGAATACACGTCACTTCCTGTCCAGGTCACAGGGCCAGGAGGTAAAGTGGAATCTCTCCAATGGGAACAGTAACAGAAAAAAAGCACATTTTTCTTAAGGGGTTATAAGAGTTGACAGATTTTCGCTGTATGTGTCCCATTGGGGAGCTTCAATTCTCTGTTTGTCCTGATGTCCATTGTTACCGAGACAGAAAATGAGGGAGAAACCAACATTTTAGATGTTGTCCCCAGAACAAAAGGTAAGGGGCAATTTTCCAAAGAGGAGACCTGTTCCAGGGACAGATAAGATGGGAACTCCCCTCACTTAGGGAGCTTTCCTGTAACTTCTTGTGCTTCCAGGAGAGGAAGTGAAGAGAAATGTCCCCAATGGTACACAAACAGCAAAAAAAACAAACTGGCGTGGGTTTTATCCCTTCCCTTACTCTATCCAAAAACAAAAGTTTTGATTGTACTGTATGTATGTACTTTCATGAATAACATGTAATCTAATGAACAACACTTTAATTCACTTTAATGACATCAAAAAATATAATGATGTAAATGGCCTCCAACAGTTATCAAGGACCCAACATCTCAACGACTCTTTGTAATTCAGCGTTTGTTCTGCAGATGAAATGTTTGCAGCCATGGCCTATCGTTGAAGGTAAACCTCTTTTGAGAGCTGTGGAAAGCAGTAGAGCGTTGAAGTAAAAAAACATTTACACAAAACACCTTTTTTGCTTTGTGTCGTTTTAGTGTGGTTTTGTGCGAACCCAATAACACACAGACAGGGGCCGTTAATGTAAAAACTGTTATTCCAGTCTCTTTGTAGGGCCAGAGAGAAAGAAATTGAAAGTGAAGAACACTTTAAAACTCTCGCTGAAAGGGAAACGGGGCGTCTAAAGCAGGAAATTCAACGTCTTCAAAACGAGCTGGTGTCCTTGAGGGAGAAGAAAAATAATCAAGAAGTAAGCCTTAGATGTAGATTCCTGTTCTCATTTGACGTAAATATAAATTCAAGGTAAAAGCAGTTGCAGCAAAGGAGCTTGCTAAAGAAATAAGCATTGTGTCTATACAATGCAATTTAACGTAGAGCACATCATTAAGCTATTATAGAAGACAATAATTGATATGTTAATACCGGGAAATGTTGTAGCCTCCTGCAGTGGAATAAGCGTCGTGTGAAGATACTGTTTCAAAGTCCCTATACATTGTTTCTTTATATTATAAACTGCCTGCTGAAAAGATACATAATAAATAAGTTAATTAAACACATCTGAATTGTTTATAACATCAAGGTTATAGTTGTCATCCGTAATTACCTCCTTATTATTTTATTTAGAATAACATATTCAAGGCCACTCAGAAACTGGAGAAACTGAAATGTCAGCTCAATTGGGACCAGCAGGCTCTGGAAGCCTGGTTGGAGGAAACCACTCGTAAAGACGAAGATTTCGTCGCCATTCAGAAATACGCTCAGAAAGATGAGGGGAAAATTAGGGTAAGTAATGTTTGTTTTGTCATTGTCACCTGTATATAGCTGGATGTATAATGGCAGTAAATATGAAATGTTTCTCTGTAGGAGTTGTCACTGCAGATTGAAAGGATGACCGTGGAAGCTAACCAAAAACGGAAACTCTTAGACAATGAAATGACAGAGACCATCACTGCACAGGTATGATCTTTAAGACACATATTTCTTTCTGACCGTATGCTAACTCATGGAAGGTGTCATTCACTTTTTTAAATCTATATATGTTTAGTCCTCACATTTTGTTCTATGCAGCAAAAGCTCACTTTAGAGTTGCCAAGACATTTATAATAAGTCAAGCGATCTAAATAATAGTAGTATGGATATTAAAGGAGAACTATGGGGTTAGGGCTTTCCCCATAGTTCTCCCTAGGGTAACGGGAGGACACAAACTAGCGTCCTCCCGTCACCCTAAGCTCAGTATACCGCGAGCTACAGCTCGCGGTATACTGAGACGCCGCAGTATACCACGAGCTACAGCTCGCGGTATACTGAGACGCCGCAGTATACCACGAGCTACAGCTCGTGGTATACTGAGACGCCGCAGCTGAAGCGGATACCAACAATTATGTCTGGATCCGCCCAGCTGTGTGAGTGACAGCTGGCTCGCCTATCTAGAGGCAGAGCCAGCTGTACCCTCCCCCTCCCCTGTCCGTTCCGCCAGTCAGCGCTGGAGGATCGGAGCTGGGGGAATCCAGCCCCTCCCCTGTCACGGCAGAGAGCTGTGACAGGATCGAGAGGTGAGTGAACGCCGGTATGTGTTCGCTCACTTCCCGATCTACTGAGCCGACCTGTGACAGTCTCATTGTCACAGGTCGGCTAGAAAAGCACTCTCCTCATAGTTCTCCTTTAAAGGAAATCTAATGTGAATTTGTTTTATGAAACGCTTATTTTGCTTGCATAGATTTTATATGCACAATCATTTATAAATAAATGGTATTTTATTATTTGTATCATTTTTTTTTCAGTATTCCCCTAAGCAGTAGTTACATCTTCATGTACAATGAACAGGAAGCATCTTCTTCTTTTTCAGATTGAGCTGGACAAGACAGCTGAAGATTTCCGCAAAGCACATTCAGAAAGACAACAGCTGATCCAGCAGTGGGAAAACACCATTGATCAGATGCAGAAAAGGGACAGTGAAATTGACCAATATGCACTGGTAAAAAGATATTTTTTTACAACAAATCAGTGACTTCCATGTAGAGACCTTAATAACTGATTTCTCTGCTTAATTTTTACATTTAAGGGGTTCATTTACTAAAAGCTAATAGGCTGTTTACTTTGCAAGGGAATTTGCACACTGGAGGGGAACTTAGCTTAGTGAATTTCACTTTGCAAAGAATACCCAATTATGTGCAAGGAAAATAAAAAACATGATTGGGTGATAGAAGTCAGCAGAGCATCACCTCATTCACTAAGCTAAGGGGAATTTCCCCCTGCAAACTGCAAATTCTTTTGCTAAGTGAACAGCCTACTTGCCTTTAGTAAATCAACCCCTAAGTGTCAATCCAGGGTACAATGTCTTAGCATGCCTTAAAAAATGAGCATTCAAGGGTTCAACAACAGAGTTTGAAAAACTTTAAACCATTGTGCCATAAATATTCTTCTTCATACCCTTTTCATAAAACTGAATGCAAAGTGAGTTGGAGTGGAGTTCTCATTGCTGAAATTGTATATACTATTTCTGCTGCTCGACAATAGTTTGTTTTATCTGATTGCGACTGCAGACCTTTAGGCAGAGAGCGTAAAACCTATGTATAGAAAAGCTAGGAAATGAAATACAGTTTAACAGAAGTGTTCCAACATGACAGGGCAGGGCAAGGTGGTTCATTGATGACTCTAGTTACCCCACTGGCATCATTACAGTTATTGCGGTCACATTGCATGTCTCCTCTTTATTGTTCTGCTCTACCATTATTAAATAAGCTATATATACACTGACTGGCCACTTTATTAGGTACACCTTGCTAGTACTGGGTTGGAGCCCTTTTGTCTTCAGAACTGCTTTTATTCTTTGTGGCATTGATTCAACAAGGTGATGTAAACGTTCCTTAGAGAGTTTGGTTCATACTGACATGATAGCATCACACAGTTGCTGCAGAATTGTCAGCTGCACATCTATGATGCGAAGCTCCACCAGCCTGAAGCGTTGATACAAGGCAGGATGGATCCATGCTTTCATGTTGTTTACATCAAATTCTGACCCGACCATCCGTATGTCGCAACAGAAATCGAGACTCGTCAGACCAGGCAACGTTTTTTCCAATCTTTTATTTTACAATTTTACTGAGTCCTTGCAAACTGTAGCCTCAGTTTCCTGTTCTTAGCTCACAGAAGTGGTACCCGGTGTGGTCTTCTGTGGCCGTAGCTCATCTGCTTCAAGGTTCAATGTGTTGTGTGTTCAGAAATGCTCTCCTGCATACCTCTGATGTGCCAAGTGGTTATTTGAGTTACTGTTGCCTTTCTATCAGCTTGAACCAGTCTGGCCATTCTCCTCTGACATCTGGCATCAACAATGTATTCTTGCCCAGAGAGCTGTAAACCCTAGAGATGGTTGTGTATGAAAAACCCAGTAGATCAGAAGTTGCTGAAATACTCAAACCAGCCCGTCTGGCACCAACAACCATGCCACATTCAAAATCACTTAAATCACCTTTCTTCCCCATTCTGACGCTCGATTTGAACTTCAGCAGACCATCTTGACCATGCATACATGCCTAAATGTATTGTGTCATGTACCATTTTTTCCCAATGAATTATATAGCTATGAACAACATAATTATGCATTGGCATTTACATTTATTATAGTGACGCCCAGAGAACTTTTGTACATTAGATTACTGTGATAGAATTTCTTATCGCTACAAGAATTGACATTAAGTACTGTTATTGTGTTAGGGTGGTAAAGGCATGTTGGTCATTTGAAAATATATTGTATTACAGTTTTCCATACAATTAACTGCTGGGATTCTCTTAGGATTGCACTATTAAACTGGCTAGAATAGTGTGCATCAATCATTGCCGGGAAAAACAATAATAGTTCAGGCTACATCATCCCAACCTTTAACTTAAGGGGAACAACTAAATACTCAGCGTAATACTGTAAACTCTATTACTTGCAAAAGGAATTTTAATTCTGTTCAGGTTGTCTTGTGATTCACATTTCTCTGTCATATTGCACAGCCAGACAGGTGTCAATGTTTACCTTGGCCTGACGTCCATCAGAGTTACTGTGCTTCCCGGGAGAGCTGGGAGCCCCAAAGCCCTAAGACTGCTACTGGCTGCCGCCATCTTGGCTGTGTTGTCAACAGTCACAGCAGACTCAGAACTGCCACTCAAGTGACACTCGATATTATTCCCCTTTACTCCCCCAGCAGCTATATAAAAGGTTTTGTAGGGAGGTGAGGGGCGGGGGCCTTGGCGTTAGTATTTAGACACTAACAGAAAAAGAGAGGGCCTGCAAGATGACATGCAAGGAGGGAAGGGACTGTGCTAGGAAATTGACAGTCAAATTTTCAAAGACACATTGCAATTGAATAAAAAATAATTTATGGAAAGCAGCCACTGCAAGTATTCACTTAAATTATGTGATTCTTCTATTATTTTACCTGCAATGTTTTAACCTAGCTAAAGGGTCTCTTTTAAGCTATTGAGTTCAGTCAACAACAGGGTTTTTTCAACAAGGAGCTAAGGAGACCCTGGAAAACGTGGCAAAAGGTATCTAAGGCTGACTGTATTTTATACTAAATCAAAGTGAAACTTTTGTCTGTGGTGGTTCGATCAGCAGAGACAGATTTGCTTTCCCCTGATCTGACCTGTCTGTCATGATTGCAGGAATTAAGTGACCAGTGTTTTCAGCAATCACTGCAGATCAGTGCGACAGTGGGAGATGTACTGAAGTGAATAGGCAATCCAAACTAGTTTATAATGCTGCCTCACATGGGGTATTGGGAGTTTACAGCCCCTGAATAAACTTTACATTTAAGGGTATACGCCAGCCAGACATGAAAATGTTACATTTAAAGCCTATCTCTAGGCAAAATAAAAAAATATCTTTGCAGTGGGGCTACCCCCACACTGTAAGGGTAACTGCTCGTTTATGTCTAAGGGGACTTTTACTTATCGGATCCCCGCTCCCCCAGTGGTCAGCGCTCACCTTTCCCCCCTCAGTTCCGGGGCAGTTCTTGTGGACTGCCCCATGCTACCCACGCATATACAACAGGGCTGTGGGCCCTGCATTAGATATGACGATGTCAGTGGGCATCTGACTGCCAGGGGTGGAAGGCAGAATTGGCTGCTTGCACTAGTATTGAATCCAGCAGGAGCGGGAATCAGGTAAGTAAAAGAGTTTACACAGGTCCCCTAGACAAAAATGCACAGGCAACCCTTGCAGTGTGTGGGTAGCCTCACTGCATGGGGAGTTTTTTCTTTTGTAGCTGGAAATAGGCTTTAAACTCCCCCAGGGGACAGACCCTACCTGCTGATTTCTGCTAATCTAAATATTCACTGCCATGTTTGCTAATTACTGGGGCTGCCATTGTCCTTTTTCCTGAATGGCCATGAACCCAAGCCTATAACAATGCAGTGAAATGTTTCCTAAATTCAAACACTGCACACATTGTCTACAAACATAAAGAGCGTGTATCAGATTGAATGAATGTAGCTATCTAACACTAAGTTTTCTTTCCTAGCTGTTAGCTCAGGTCAAGCAAGAGTTACGAGACAGAGAAAGTATAATCAAGGAGAAAATCCAGTTCCTGAACAGTGAAATTGACAATAACAAGGAATACGAGAAGAAGATTGACACTGTAGAAAGAAAAGCAGCCAAACTGAGACAGGACTATCAAGAGCAAGAGGCTGTGCGGAACAATCTACAAGATGAGGTAACATCAGAAAGAGACAGAGAACAGTGTGGATTAAACACATCTATTGAAAACAGCAGATACAATGTTGTGATATTGTTGAGAGTTTCTGTGTACCAACAGAAATTCACCAAGTTCTTCTGATTTTTGAAGTTTATCTGTTATCAGTAATTCAGTGGAGTAGTGCTAGCTGTGAAAATACACTTTAATGTCAGGGACCTGAATACCAGAATTCTACTATTCTGAAGATCATAGCTATACCAAACATGTTTGCTGGGGCTAGAGGCAGGTTGCTCAGTGATTTACAGCCTGCAACTTAATAATTTGCACAGCAGAGCCGAGGACTGTTTGAAGTCACAGCCCTTGTTTAAAATCGACTGATGAGCCAGACAGGTTGCTAAGATATATGCATCCACAGATTCATATGGAACTAGATAGGTACCTTGTGTCCTAATAGTCAGTACAACGCAACACGTAGATTTCTGACAAGGGCTCTGGCTTCAAACAATCCTCGGCTCTCATGTGGAAGATAGTAAGTTGGCGGCTGTAAATCACATAACAGACACCCTCTGGAAGCTAGTTGAAATTGTTTAAAAGACAACTATGGCACAACCTTTTTTTTGGCCATGGTTTTCTTTAGGGTCACTGGAGGGCAGGAGCGCACATCTGCACTGCAGCCAGGACAGATCCCGACAATATTGTCAGGATCCACCCCACTGCCTGATTGACTGCTGGCTCTACCTCTCTAGAGTCAGGGCCAGCTGTGCCCCCCCTCACCTGTTTGTTCCTCCAGTCAGCACTGGAGGACCAGAGGGGAGGGGGGAATCCCTGCAGGGAGCGGTGGCACCCTACAGACATGGCATCCCATGTCTGTTTTGCAGAATGGTGGGGCTTATCTACAGAATGCAGTGGAAGTGGCCACACATGTAGGAATGCAATGGGTTTCTGGCCAGCGTTTCTGGATCCCTCAATGACATGAATAGTCCGCTCTATTGATAAACATCTAATATTTATCTAGTATAATACCCAGTGCTGAATGTTTTGTACTCGATGGAGCTGCCCTTCACTGTAGTTCACATAATTCAAACCTGTGTATATTTTGCGATCTGCCACACATAACCGCTTTTCCTTTTTTCTTATTAACAGCTGGATACTCTGAAAGGGACTGTTGATAGAACAGCTACCGAATTAGAAGTAATGAGGATTCAAGTCAACAATCTAAAGAAAGATATCAGGAATAAAGAAGAAAGGTAAGTACTGATTTTTTTTTATTATTTGCCTTTTTTTTGTTTACAGTACCGCAATTCTGTATTCTCTTAGAAACGTTCATTTTAAATGTGATGTGATTTCAAATCTAAATGTGATATTTTTAGGTTGAATCTGTCAAAAGAACATAATAAGGGCCTGACTGAAAAGCTGAAGGTTGTCAATGAATCTGCATTGAGTGTAGAGGAGAAAGCACAGCGTATGGAGGAGATGCTGAAAGAACAAGAGAAAACAGTGAAGGTAAGGTTCCCTGGCTTATTAATTGAAGCAGTGCAAAGATTACTGTGCATCACTGTGTAGTAAGCCATTGCAACCAACCAACCACATATAGAACAGTCAAAACAATGAAAGATGCTTGGTACTAAATACTATATGTGTGTGTATGTATGTGTATGCACATGTGTTTGTGTGTGTGTATATATTCCTTGGCTCCCTCTAGTGGTGGTAATGCCATGCAAACGGCATTTGGCCAGCGTATGGCTGGGCAGAAGGTTCATAAATAGATCCCTAAATCTGTATGTAGCGCCATCCCTATAATAAGGTAGCATGAGGCTATTGCCTTAGGCAGCATCTCTTGAGTCATGTGGGGAAGCGGCAAGCAGAGTGGTATGGCCGCTCTGCTGCAAAATGTTTGCAGTGTGTCTGCTACCCCCTTTCCGGCCAGAGTGTCCCAGGTTGCTAAGAGCTGGGCGGGGAGATGTGTAATGGCCATAAACATCTCTCCGCCCAGCTCTTATCATCCTCGGATGCTCTGGCCAGGGTCCCGCTCCGCTCCTGGCAGCCAGTGAAGTCACTGGTTACCAGGAGCTGAGCGGAACACTCTGGCTGGCATTCTGCCTGTACCACCAGCCCCCATGGCCTGAGGCGATCAAAAAGGCTCAGGATGCCCCTGTATATATGTATTCTATCTCTTCCTTGAGGACTCATTCATACTGTGCACCTAGGGGCTAATTTCTACAAGGGCTGACTGCCAAAGATGCTGCTATAGGTAAAGGGCCTGCAATTTACAGAGCAATATTGATAGACAAATTGCAGTAACTGGCAGCAGTCAATCCAGTTTCATTTTTATCAGTACAGTAAAGAATGATTCCTGATCAGATTTCTATGGACTAGTGCATTTGGCACGTTTATTTATTAAATAAGCTTGAAAATGTTGCAGGAGGAATGACCGAGGACAATGTTGTCAACATATATGTATTCTGTTACCATTAGTTCATACCATACATGTGTGCAAGACAAAAATAAATTGAGCAATAAATCTAAAATACCATCTGCAATTACACTATTCCCTTACAGCAGACTGTAAAGAAATAGAAATGTCTTTTGTTCAGATACTGTGCGAAACGACCACTTTAATCTTGCCATTTGTACCCGCAGAATCTGGAAGCCCAGCTAAAACAAATAAGAGAGCAGCATTTCAAGAAATCGCAGGAGCTGCATGAATACAAGACAAAAGAAAAGCACATGATATCAGAAATTAGTGGAAGTCAGGTCTTGCTGAGAAACCTTAATAGTCAACTGCAAAAACTTGACCTACATGCTTTAAAGCAACAGGGGATCATTTACAATCAGGTACAAAACCACGCTGGCTTTCAACCATTAAATCCCTTAAATGCCACTGCTGTGTGATTAGCGAAAGCTAACCACATGCAGGACATTTTTCATAATTGAAATATTTTCAAATATAGAAAAGCAGCTTGGAAAAAAGCCTAATAATAAACAAGCATGTGAAAAGACAATGTGGGTATGTAACATTTACCATAAAGTATTCAAGTTTATAATTGCATTATGATGCATGCATGATTATAAAGTGTTATTTTTAACAATGTATTTTTAAAGATGACAAGGCCTTGAACTTTTTCTGAAATCACATTTGAAAAATATTTATAGATAGCAAGTGCTCTTCACTGGTATTAAAAGTGTAAAATACTGGTTGGTGTTGATATGAAATTGTCCATATGTGTTTTAGATGTACCCAATACCATTTTTATAATGCTTTTTCACCCTATATTAAAGTGGAAGTAAGAGTTAAAAGAAATCTGATGACAGATTTCTTGACAGCAGGCTTGTTTATGGCAGAAGAGACTGTGTAAATCTCTTTTGCCATAAATGCTTTGTTCTACCATTCAGCATTTTTTTTTTCTTCTGAGATACTCATGCGCAGCACAGCGCACAGGCCCTGCATGCCAAGATGAAGTAACTCCCATGCGCATGTGCAGGACTTACGTCATAGGGGTACAGCCAATCAAGCAGCCAAACACTCAACACCCAGAAAAAGACTAGGGAGAAGATGGAAGCGACGGTGAGGGAGAAGTGCTTCGCTGGAGGGGATCGGTTTGGCAGGTAAGTCTGCCATAATGTGCTAATATGCTCTGCATACTCGCACAGTGTGGCTAAAAGCTCTTTTTTTTGTAAATAGCTTTACTTCTGCTTTAAACCCAGACAAGAGACAGGCTTATCATATCTAGCAGGAGAAAACCATGCTGTTAAATATTACATGCAGCATCACTACAGATCAGAACTAGTTTTGAGCCTTGTTCAATGAGATATAGTAACCAATGCTTTGCCAAAAATAGTGAACATGTAGTACAAAATTAGTGCTGAAACCCTCCTGCTGTGAGCTGCAGTGTCTAGGGGCGGAGTGTAAGAGACAAAAATAATTGAGTATCTTGCTCATTCAGGGGAAGGTAAGTAAGGTAAGGAAATGTGTTTGTTTACAGTGTAAGGCTTCTGCATCACATTATTAACTGGATTCAGTTCTTGATTATACTCTGATACAGGAGCCTTTAGATGTACTTTAAATCATGTTATTGGGTGTGTACTGACAAGCTTTTGCATTTACAAATAAAAAAGAAGGAGTCATGTCTGTTTCCAGTGAATTGTCACACATATTGCACCTAACTCTTTATTTTGTACAGGATTTCCAGATACAGCAGCTAGAGCGCAGGCTATCACGCTTAAAAGGTGAAGTCAACACAGATGAGAAACATGCCTTGGAGACAAAAGTATCTGAACTTACAAAAACATTAGATGAACGTAAAGCTTCTCTTAATATCTTAAACACCCAGCACAAAAAGCTTCAGGTAACACCGTTTATCTGTTCAAATGTTAGAGACAGTGATAGTTTTTGTTCTAATGGACATACGCAAAAAAACTGAATATTTATGTAATCAAACCTTTGGGTGATCTTGACGTACCCCTAAGCTGAGAACAAGTGTCACTGTACACTTTTACCAAAGTATAGTGGGGTAGCTACTAAAATTCCCGTCTTTTGGATAATTCTGTACTGCAGTACTGTCCTATCATTGTATTTCATGTTGTGGTCAGTTGTACCCCATGAACCAGTGTCAATCAGTTTTTAAAATGATTTGAATTCAGTGAAAGTTTCACACCTCAATTTTATGGCAGTTTCTTTTCTGCACTGCTGTAACTGGTTTTAGGGTACCTGTAGGCATGAGATGACAGTTACTTAATCAGTGATCTTATATCTTTGAGTGACATTCAAGCCAGCCAACCATGTCAGGGAGAACAGTTGTTGGTTCAGGTTGGAAAAACCATCCCGATAGTTAACGAAGAATTATGAGGTGAGTGCTTTTCACTCACCTCATAGTTCTAGCCGACCTGTGATAATGAGACTGTCACAGGTCGGCTCAGTAGATCGGGAGGTGAGCGAACACATACCGGGTTCGCTCACCTCTCGATCCTGTCACGGCTCTCTGCCGTGACAGGGGAGGGGCTGGATTCCCCGCTCCGATCTGCCAGCGCTGACTGGCGGAACAGACGGGGGAGGGGGCGGGTACAGCTGGCTCTGCCTCTAGATAGGCAGAGCCAGCTGTCAGTCACGCAGCTGGGCGGATCCAGACATAATTGTCGGGATCCGCTTCAGCTGCGGCGACTCAGTATTCCGCGAGCAGCAGCTCGCGGTATACTGCAGCGTCTCAGTATACCGCAAGCTACAGCTCGCGGTATACTGAGCCTAGGGTGACGGGAGAACGCTAGTTTGTGTCCTCCCGTTACCCTAAGGAGAACTATGGGGAAAAGCCTTAACCCCATAGTTCTCCTTTAATGTTCCTCCCTGATAAATATGCTCTGATTACTTCATTCACACCACAAGGAGCGAAGTAGTGATAATTGAGCCAGGAGAAATGCTGACTTACTAAAGTATGATTCTCTTGAATATATGTACCCAGATCTTTTGTTTGATCTTTGGGCATCACTTAATTTAGGAAGCTTGCCAATTATGACTCGGTTATCATATGATTATATGCAGATTGGACAAGATCTGCACAGCTATGTCCAGCATGCAAAAATGCCAAAGATTGGTCCAAAATGCAAAGATTGGTTCACTTATCACTACTTACACAAGTTAATAGAGCACTCTGTAGTGCACTGCCGTACACGTGTCCTGAGCGTACAAGTATCATGTGTGAAGACTGACCACATTCTGAAGTCTGTTCTTTTGTAGTGTATTACTGTGTAATGTTTATGTTTCTTTCTTGTCTGACTATATATTGTTTTGTTAATAGGGTGATGTACGGTACATTAAAAGGGAGCTTGAAAAAACAGGCCAAGAGAAAGGAGGTCTGATTAGTAAAATGGAGGAACTTAAGCTGTTCAACACCATGTCTGATAAAACATTGAAGAAGCTCCGAACATCAAAACAGGTAATTACCAACTGTATTATTATTGTTCAGAAAAGTTCTGTTACCACACCCACATATCTAGTGCCTCTTAGTCATATCTAAAACCTATGTACGGTTGGAGATAAATGGGGAAACAATAGAGCAAAAGGTGAACTATAGTCTTTGTCCTTTATAATGTACATGCGAAAGTGATCAACTGAACTTAAAGCCCAAATCCCCAATAATATAACAAATTCATCAATGGGCTGGGAAAAAAAAAAACAAAAAAGTTTCCAAGACCCCCTTTTCACTTATCTTAAGGTATGGTGACATCAGCACTGGGTCATCCAGCACCGGGTCTTTCTCCTCTCTACTTCTTGCTGGGGTCCTTCTGTAAGGTGCCCACATCACTGCCTGCATGGTGTGGGCAATTACCATTGGCTATCCACAAGAGGGGTCCTCTCAGGATCCAGAACACTACTGATGTCAGCCCGGGGGGAGTCAAGAGGATCGGCCAGCACGGGTTACTGTGCAGTGCTGCATTAGCGGCCCACCACTGATGGAAACAGTGTCAGTCAGGTACCTAGATGAGGGGCTCAGGTGAGTATTGGAAGTAATTTGCTTCACCAGGTAAGAAAATGGAAAACCCTGGCAGAATAGGTTGGGGGGAGGGGTAGGGATGGTAACGAGAGAGAGAGTTTGGAGTTGGGCTTCATATAATTTTTATAGCGTGTCAATGTTTAAACCCCTTGTTTCTATTTATAATTTATGATTGTGTGTGTGTATATATATATATTTATATATATATATATAAATATATATATATATAATGTATTTTATTTTAGGATTTAATGGTTGAAGACAATATTCTGAAACTGGAAATCAAGCGGTTAAAGGACATGTTGTACAGTAAAGCAGATGATGTTTTCTCGCTGGCGAAACGCAAGTTACAATTACAGACTGCAATGAAGGAGCGGACACAAGAAATCGCTGTGCACAAAGAAATGCTGAAATCTCAGATCAGACTTGTAGACCAGGAGCGGCAAAATATAAGGTAGATATCTCACTTGATGAAATATCTTACTAAGAATGATGGCCAATTAGACATCTGCTCATTTTGGTTTCATCGTAGGATGATCATAGGATAATCTGCAATATTCCTTCTGACTAGGCTTATTAGTGAGTATCAGTGTGAACAGCCACACATTCTCTGTATGCAGTTACAAGCACTTTCAATTATCACAAGAATATTGCCCCCAAAGACCTAAGAATTACACAAAAGCATTCCAGTAGCGGAACTCTGGGATAAGCAAATATTGCCTAAAACTAGAGTCAAGTGTATTCTTGGTGAGCTTTGTGTATTTCTTCCAGATCTGTGCAGTAATACATTGTGAAACCTTGCCTCTGTGTGGGAGCTTCCTGTAATAAAGACCGGTCAAGGCTGCTCTCCCTCCTTGTGCAGGGTGACTAGTCTTGTCTCCACGCCCTCCTATAGTTTCCTTCAGGCAGCCTGTAGTGGGTTGGGCCTGCTGGGCCCTTAAAGGAGAGCTATGGGGTTAAGTCTTTTCCCCATAGTTCTCCTTAGGGTAACGGGAGGACACAAACTAGCGTCCTCCCGTCACCCTAGGCTCAGTATACCGCCAACTGTGTTGTGGACTTGAAGGCGGATCTCTGTATTTGGGTTCAGTTACTAAGTGGGGATTTTAAATTACTTTTTGAAAAGTTAATATCTAAAAGCTGAAGAGATTTTAACTGTAAACTTTGATTTGTCTAGCTTCGAGCTCCAGGACAGACTTGCAAAAGTTGATAAGATGAAAAAAAGGTTTGAAATAATTACTGTTGCAATGATGCCCCCAGAGGGAGAAGAGGAGAAGTCGCAGGCTTATTACATAATTAAGGTAAGATTTATAAGAAAAGCACATACTGTATATGTAAATCTTGTTTTTCAACTAGAAAATAACAAGACTCTTAAAACCTATGAAATTCTTTAGAGGTGAAAGCACTACCCCTCATCCCTGATACTAGGACAATAAATGAATCTCCAATTTCCAGCCCAGCATAACAATAATGTGTGTCATGATATACAGTAGATCTTCACTTTCCATACAATGATAAGAAGAAGCATGGCGGAACACCCAGCTCTGGTTGTTTCAATCTGTTGCTAGCCATGATTCTTATTGGATCCTACAGAGCTATTTTCTTTGAGGTGTGAGAACAAGGCTCCCTCCTGACTACAAGCAGTGGGTGAGAGATAATACCCCCAACTAAAGTATATTATACAATGGACGTTGTGATCTAGCAGCGTTCTCTTTCATGTCCATTGTGAGACATAGCCACTGGGGTGAAAAGGCTGAGAAACTCTGCACAAGAGTGTTGAAGCTTTGGAGTTCACATGTAATATTTTCATTTTCTGCACACAATATAATTACCTGAAATTGTAAAGATTCTGAACCCTGTTGGACTGTTTGGCTTTTGCAAATGCCAGTTAAAGGATAAGTGCACTACAAAACATAGTGCACTTATCTCTTAGGCCCTGATAACCCCTTCCCGACTGATGACCGTATTATCCCGTCACGATCGTTCAGTTCGTTAACGACCGGTGACAGGATAATCCCGCCATTTGGTACAATAAACGCTGATCCGTGAAGGGTTAGGTGGCCACAGTCCCGTGATCAGAGCGAGAGCTGATTGCTGTGATCGTAGAGCCATGACAGTCACAGAGATGGCGGCAGTTTACTGTGTTTTGTAAACAGCTAGCTGGCTGTGTTACAAAAGTGATACAAAGTATCTCTGAGGAGAATACTGTATTCTACTCAGAGATACTAAGTATCAAAGCCCTTGTCAGTAAAAAAAAATAACCCCTTAGTGCCCCCTAGTTTAAAAAAAATACATAAAAAGTTTTTGTTTTTTTTATTAAAAAAAGGAAAAAAGTTTGAAAAAAATATTTTTAATAAAAGAATTTACAAGAAAATATAGCACAGGGGTGGCTATTAAAGATAGAAGGCAAACATACCACGTTCTAAAATTGTTACAAACTAAAATTGTATTTCACTATATCTATAACTCCCAAAATAAACTGAAATCCCAGACATATGATAGATATACACTATATTGCCAAAAGTATTGGGACGCCTGCCTTTACACGCACATGAACTGTAATGGCATCCCAGTCTCAGTCCGTAGGGTTCAATTTTGAGTTTGCCCACCCTTTGTAGCTGTAACAGCTTCAACTCTTCTGGGAAGGTGTCCACAAGGTTTAGGAGTGTGTCTATGGGAATGTTTGACCATTCTTCCAGAAATGCATTTGTGAGGTCAGGTACTGATTTTGGACGAGAAGGCCTGGCTCACAGTCTCCACTATAATTCATCCCAAAGGTGTTCTATCGGGTTGAGGTCAGGACTCTGTGCAGGCCAGTCAAGTTCCTCCACCCTGAACTCGCTCATCCATGTCTATATGGACCTTGCTTTGTGCACTGATGCGCAGTCATGTTGGAACAGAAAGGGGCCATCCCCAAACTGTTCCCACAAAGTTGGGAGCATGAACTTGTCCAAAATGTCTTGGTATGCTGATGCCTTAAGAGTTCCCTTCACTGGAACTAAGGGGCCAAGCCCAACCCCTGAAAAATAACCCCACACCATAATCCCCCCTTCACCAAACTTTACACTTGGCACAATGCAGTCAGGCAAGTACCGTTCTTCTGGCAACCGCCTAACCCAGACATGTCCATCAGATTGCCAAACAGAGAAGCGTGATTCGTCACTCCAGAGAACACGTCTCCACTTCTCTAGAGTCCAGTGGCGGCGTGCTTTACACCACTGCATCCGATGCTTGGCATTGCACTTGGTGAAGTAAGGCTTGGATGCAGCTGCTTAGCCATGGAAACCCATTCCATGAAACTCACCACATACTGTTGTTGTGTCAATCTGAAGGCCACACGAAGTTTGGAGGTCTGTAGCTATTGACTCTGCAGAGAGTTGGCGACGTCTGCGCACTTTGCTCTTCAGCATGGGCTGACCCCGCTCTGTCATTTTACGTGGCCTACCACTTCGTGGCTGAGTTGCTGTTGTTCCCAGTTGCTTCCACTTTGTTATAATACCACTAACAGTTGACCGTGGAATATTAAGTAGCAAGGAAATGTTTGCACAGGTGACAACCTATCACAGTACCACGCTTGAGTTCACTTAGCATGCCGCAATCAGTTGATTGAAAGAGCCAGTCGGAAAATCTTCTAATGAATGGTGCTTTGCAGTCAATCAGCTACAAACACAGTTTGTATATTCTGACAGCATAGAAAAATACATAGAAAACAATTTGTTTGGGGGATTTGTCCATCAACAAAAGAACAGTGCATGTTTAGATTGAAAGCTCTCACAAGCTCTCATCTTGTCTTGAATTGTATTGTAACTGTTGGCTTTATATAAATCCTGTATAATAGTATAATGTAATAATAGGGGAAAGATCTTGCCACTTGACATCAGAATGCGTTTCTTCAGGCTCCATCTGCTTTCTCTCTGGGTCTCAGATGCTTTGTGATCATGTAGTATTTCTTTATCCAATTGTTTTTTTCAACAACTGTTGTTCTTAGAGTGCGATCACATACAGTCTTCTCTTATAGGTTCAAATCACAGGGTCAAATGCAAAACAAAACCTCCAGTTTCCAACAGGTTCAAAATGTTTTTAGTCACTTAGCTTTGTGTGGACTCTTCCTTTTGCTTTTTCCAGCTGCTTCCAGAAAACTATACTTTAGAAAGCCTTGCCAATCACTTGTATTTGTGCTCTATTTATGCCTTATTTTGAACTTTGTTAAAAATTATTGAGAGCGGCTGCAAAACTATAATATACCAGCCTGTAGACAAAACTGATCACGCTTTGCATAATGGTTCTTTAAGGCTGCACAAGAAAAGGAGGAACTTCAGCGTGTTGGTGATGAGCTGGATGCCAAAATCCGCAAGGCTGAAAAGGAAATCCATGCCCTAGAAAACACGCTGCAGGTCATTAATGGCTGTAACAACTCCTACAGGAAATCGTTTAATAAAGTTACTGAATCAAGTAAGTCTGCTTGTAGATTGGTGATAATGTATCCACATACTGAATCTGCCAAATCCAGTACATTTAGCACCAGCAGTGTAGGGTGACGGTCTACCGGAATGGATATCATTTTAATGGATTGTTTAGACGGGCCCTCATACTACGGAACACTTGGTAAATTTTCTTGATCTGACAGGTCAACTCTGAAGCATTATGTGTGTGTGGCCATCTTGTCATTGTACCTCTGCCATTAACAGGAATTCAGAATAAAAAGAACAGACTATTTATAACAAATTTGCAAGAGGTGTTTAAGAAAACCCGTGCAGGATTTCATGTGCTGAAAGCATGCAACTCACAGCCTTAGAAATTTGGTAGCAGTCTGACATGTGTTTATGGTTGGATGCCCAATGGTCTTCTTAGATTGCAGGGATATGCATGCTTTCTTCTGAAAGCAGAGCTGAATCATCCACAATGCAAACTAGTCAGGAGCTTAGGGCTAAATGGATGTCCAGGGGGGTCCAGCTACAACCGTTATGCTCCTGCAGTAAGCCAAGGGGATAGTGCAGTTGGTGAAACCTGTAAACCTGCCTGTTACTTTATAGGGGAGCATGTACTTGTAGTTATAGGCAATGCAAATGGGGTGGCTTCTCTGTATCTATTGCAATCCTAATGGAAGGTTGGGGGGGGTGGGGGGGGGGCAAAGTTGCTTCTTTACTTGTCTTATTCCGTCTCTGCATGATTATGTAGCTTAGTGTCTGCTAGCATATGAAAGTTCCCATAGACATTACGACCAAGCCAGAGCTGGCCATGCCACAGTTCCCTAATATAGGTACCTTTACTTACTTATAGAGGAGAGGATCAACAGTGGTGAAGAATCAACATTGTTTTCTTAGTTGCTGCCTTTCATACCATAGAATATGGAGGTGACAACACCACTACCGATTTCAGAAATAGTCGCACTCCAAGGGTCTTCATCAAAGATAAAAATCTTTATTTATGGAGCAAATACATAGTTTGTTCTTCCCCACGGGTACTCCACACTGATGCATTTCACCAATCCTGCTTATTCATATATCTCTATGAGTAAGCCGGAATGGTGAAAACGCGTTAGCAGTTGAGCACCTGTGGGGAGGAACTAACAGTATGCATTTGCTCCATAAATAATGCTTTTTAACTTTGGTGAAGATCCTTGGAGTGTGGCTATTTCTGAATTTGGTTGCTATAGGCGGCAGCGCTCTTGTTTGCCTGCACCTGGGATGCACTCACAGTACAAGTTGTTTTTGGAATTTGAGCAGTGTTTTCTGTGGATTACCACTATCTCATTGCTTTAATTGTTCATCTGACACTTGAGAAGGGTACGCCATGTTTTCTGGCTTTCTATATGAGTCAGACCATGGTCTGAGGATGGGATGGGGTGGGGTTGTGACTATGAGTGGATCTCTTCTGCACACACCATTATAAGTAACAGCACATTGTTTGCTTTGTTACAACAAATACTGACTACCAGAAAATATTAGCTGCAAAATCATAACTCTTCAGTGCATTTCCTTGCTCTCAGGTGAGGAGTATGAAGAAAAAATTCAGCTAGAAGAACAGAAGAAAGCTACTGAGGAAAAATATAGATACAAGCGGAGGCAAATCAAAGAGCTGCAGGAGGACATGCAGGTAAGGAATCATATGAGCACAGCAGTGGTGGCAGCAAGAATAAAGTAATCAAAAGAAGCCGTAAAAATGTCCATCAGCATGAGGTGTAAAGTATCTTTTATTAAATAACACTAAGTAAGGAAAACTCAAAACATACATTTCATATATTGGTACACATTATGGGGCTTCTTTAGATACATGCACAGTCCAGTATATACAATGGCAGTTCTTTCATTGTTCCAATTGCTCTTAAAGGTGAACTCCAGGCAGATTCAAATTAATGTCGCTTTATGTTCATTAATACAATCTTTTTTTAATTGCAAGCAGTTTATGTTCCTGAGTTTGACTTGGCATTGTTGTCCCTGTACGTGCAGCCCCTGCACAGCAGAGCCCAGGCTAGGAGAGAAAAAAACAGCACAAGGAGCAATCATTTGGGGTGCAGTGCTCATATGATAACAAGGAGTATACTGATATGGGGTGAGAGCAGAGCTTACCACTCTGTTCCTTCTTCTCTTACTGTCCAGTCACAGGCTGGAGAAAGAACAAGACATGCAAATGTTACTTAAAACTGAACTCCAGCTTTCCCTTCAGTCTTGCACAAAGACCCATGCCTATGAAGAGAACAGCATCATCTAGCGTTTTCCTTCCCATTCTTACTGCACCTGACCGAACACCTTCATTCTTTAGATTTTAGTTCTTTCAATTATGGGGACCCCCATGACCACACTGACCAATGAGTGCTGGCCATTTGCGGGTGAAATTTGAAATTTGTTAAGGGGCAGATTGGTGGGGGTAAATCCATTTCCCAAATTCACCTGGAAAAGTGGAATTACTCTTTAGGCCAGAGTTACTGTAGATACCAAGTACAAATCTAAGACTACGTCACACCTCCGCATTTCTCATGTCGCACATTCATCTCTATGGAAGATGCGTTTTACTGAAAATGGCACCAGAGATTAAGCAAGCACAGATTTTTTTTTTTTTTAGACCTTTGCAACAATAAGGGCACATTCACATGCAGTGCAGCATACTGCAGTGCCATACAAAAACTGCTGCAGGTATGATTTTAGGCCTAATGTGGTGTGTTATGCAGCTCCTTCAAATGAATGGTCTGCCTTATTACAATGCATGTTACTGCCCATGCTAAAAAGCACCACAGCGGACCTGACTGTTGCTAATGTGCTCTAAAATGCAAAAGTGTAAACAGAGCTTTATTCTGCAAATTATTCCTGGTTTTTGCAACAAACAATTATTTGTAAAAATGTGTATTTTCTTTTTAAACACAAAAATTAAACACAAAACAAACAGAAGCTGCAAACAGGTAAAATGAGAGTAGATGAAGCGAAGAGTTCATTTGGGCTAATTGGAGGTTAACTAGATAAGGTAGGTAAGGAAATCACAAAACAAACCTTTGACCTGCAGTAACAGGCTGCAACTATGAAATGTAACAATAAAGTTACATCATTTCAATGATCACTGCAGTTAAAAGAAAAAAAAAAAGGCTACTGTTAGGCCCCATTTTTTATGCGCGTAGTACGGGCGTTTTCTGTTCATATGTCAGTGCGTTTTTGAAGCTCGTTTTCAGTTGTCCAATGAGAAGCAAGCTCAGCTGCTGAAACGCGCATAAAAAATGTGCGGAATCGTGCAAAAACGCACTGATCAACCCGTTTCCATTGAAGTCTATGTAGCAAAATGAGCTGATCAATGCGACAAAAGAAGCTCAGGGTAACGAGCACATATAGACGATCGGCGGGCTATGGAGCCGCCGATCGTCTATACGTGAAACACCCGGTAACGGGTGTTTGCATTGGTCGGGTCTTTTCTGGCCGTGCGCGCCGCTAGCCGTTTTTTACAACGGGCGGACGGCAAGTGGTTAAAGCAACAGGCGTATTTGTACGCGTGATTCTGCGTACATTTGCATGAACTGCCCCCATAGGAATGTATGGGATTTTATTTGCATGCGCTTCGGCGTGGAAAAATCCACGCAGCGAAACCCCCCACGTGTTAACGGGGCCTAACAGCGATCACTTAAGCAGGAGCTGCTGTCAACGGCTTCTGCTTTCACACAAGACTTCGGCAGGTTCATGTGTGAGAGACCAACCACACTTAGGTTGGGGGCACACTTAGGTTGGTAGGACATATGCAATGAAGGTTTAAAGAGGAGCTTCACCCTCCATATGACAACAAAGGCACCTTAAGAAATGTTTACTGGCAATCTACAAATAGATACTTCTAGATCATTGCCGGCTTTTTATTCTTTGCATACCTCTTTCCAAAGAATAAAAACTGCATACCAGTTCAGAGATGAAACTTCCCCAGGAAGGGACTGGTGATGTAACCTTCTCAGGATGCATCTGCGAGGCCAGGGCTACATCACCAGTGCTTCACTCAAACAGGAAGTGGGAAAACAGTAATTGTAAGTCAAAATCATCTTACATTACCTAAAGAATGTAAAATCATCTTACATTACCTAAAGAATGTAAAATCATCTTACATTACCTAAAGAATGTAAAATTATCTTACATTACCTAAAGAATGTAAGATGATTTGATATAAGCATGCAGAGCTGCATGCTGGTGTGATTTTAGTAAAAGGGGGTAAAGGTCCACTTTAACGAACGGCCTCCATTGTGCATATACACTGAGTGGCCAGATTATTATGACCACCTGACGTTTGTAGGCACATTAGCTATAATTAACTATAATTTGGCGCTGAAGTTGCTAGAGGGCCAGACCATTATAAATAGGGAAGCGGGTTGTTTACCACGACAGTAGAAGTGATTTTTTTCTGAAGATATGGGTAAACAACGCGATTCAACAGCCTTTGAACGTGGGATGATTGTTGGCGCTCAAGCCATGGAGCGAGTATCAGTAAAACAGCAGAATTCGTTAAATGTTCAAGAGCAGCTGTTGTTAAAGTGTTTAAAGACTGGACTGTCAGCCGAAAGTCTGGGTCTGAACGTGCGAATTGTGGCCGTCAGCGACTAGCCAATGTTAGGGCAGAACGGAGAGTGGCAAGACTGGTACAAGACAACCGAAGTGCAACAGTGCAGTGTCAGATTCCTCGCATCACCTTTCAATATCTCGTGGAGTCACGAGGCGGCCCAACGAAGACATCTCGTGGAGTCACGAGGCGGCCCAACGAAGTACTGATCGGGTGGTCATAATAATCTGGCCACTCAGTGTATATACGTGTGTATATATACAGTGGTGCCTCGGTTCATGAACTTAATTCGTTCCGCGATTCTGGTCGCGAACCGAATCAAACTGTGATCAGACCGCAATCTTGACTACAGGAAGCCATGACCATGTGTCATAGCAGCGAAAATGGCTGCGGTTGTGTTAGTCACCCAAAGCGGAGTTTGTGAACGGAGGCAACATTTTGCCAAACTTCCTGTTCGCGAACAGAAGCGTTCGTAAACCGAGGTACGTGTGTGTGCGTATTCCTTGGCTTAGCATGTAATGAACTTTTTTTGTATTGATTTTAACATGCTGCAAATGAGACAGCTGTCACCAGGGGGTTATTCTCATGCTACTAGCCAATTAAACATTTGGTGTACGGTTTGGGCTTAAGGGCCTGTTCACACGACGTCCGTTTTCTGTGCTGACCTGATCCGTACGCTCCTGCACTAAAAATTCATTCTAATGTATCCCTATGTGTTTTATGGGCTACAGTTCTCGCGTGCGCAGTCCGTTCAGGTTACGACAGAAAAATTACTGCATGTCACATTTTGTACGGTCTGGAAACGCAAAACGCACTGCACTGCAGCTAAGATGCTGACAGCCCCACTCCAGCCAAAAAAAAAAAATGTTTTTTTTTTACTAGAATGCATCAAAAACGCGGCCAAACACATAGCACCGCGTCTGCAGATCCGCACCCGAAAATCATGTGAACAGGCCCTTAGTCTTTCCTGTCTTCGGAGCAGTTCACACTTCCCAGATAATGTAGGGCAGTCATGTTTTTCAGGTAGTTATCACCCCATAGAGCCAGAGAAAACGGAATTTATTAAACTTCAAAATTATGATCTTTGAGCATTTTTCATTAGAGGATGTTATCCAACTGTACAGATGTCACTGATGAAATGTCTTCTCAATGCTAAAAGACAAACCACGCTTTGAAAACTATGAAAACACTGTCTATATGATCTCTAAAGGCAACGTTACTTTATTCCAGATTATGAAAAACACTTTTGATAGCATGATGAAAGAGGAATCATCGTGCCAGGAGAAGGTGAATGAAATGCTTCCCAGCATCACACAGCTTAACAAAGAGACGGAGGATCAAAAGATCAAGTTGGAGCGAGTCAGGAAACAGGTTAATGTCTGCAGTTGTGCACTGGAAACATGTTTTATGCTTTGTACAAAGTAGATATGTTATGTCTTATAAGGAGCTTTATTGTTTCAAGTGATTTCTATGTTCACAAAAGCACAAAGCTGTGTTTCTTCACCTTCTATGTTCACAGCAGTGAGGCCATATGGGTTTTATACCTTCATCTTTCCAAGAAAAATGTATAAAATCACAGAGCAGCGGGATCAGTCCACAAAGTCATCAGTAGCTGTTATTGTAACATCTGATACCATGTCTATTTCTTAACACAAAGTAGATGATTAACTTGTTATGGTGGTTTTTTTCAGGCCAGTGAACCAACCAGTGTTTAGCTGCCCACGCGGGGCACAGTCTGATTGTACAATCTCTTTTCCATTTATCAGTAATGATGTAGTATAAGGGCCCACCAGACTGGATTAAACTGAATCCATTGTTTAGGTAGGCCTTTGTACTGGTTGAGATTGTACAATCAGATTGCAATAGGTGTGACCAGTTTAAAGAAGAGCTCCACCAAGCATAGCATTGTTTAAATGATCATTTGCTTATGTCATGCTTGGGCTTAGCCACAGTGAACTCAAATGGCTGACAGCCATCCAGAGTAGTAAACATGTATTTAATAGCAAGAGAGCGGAATCCCTTTAACGAATAGTGCTGTTTAGATAAATATATATTTCTGTCTTTTTAGATGAACATTTAAAAGAGATCAGCTTCGTGTAAAAACTAAGCTTGATGTACATATGTTAGGGGAGTGGGCAATTATATGGCAGATGAGGTTTAATGTCGATAAATGCAAAGTAATGCACTTTGGACATAAAAATAAACAAATAGGCTATACAATCATGGGTATGCCGCTAGGGAAGTCAGAAATAGAAAAAGATTTGGGGGTCATTGTAGACCACAAACTGAAAGGTAGCTTGCAGTGCCAAGCTGCGGTAAACAAAGCTAGCAGGGTCTTGTCGTGTATTAAGAAGGGGATGTATTGCAGGGACAAGTCTATAGTGGTGCCTCTATATAGATCGTTGGTTTGGCCACTTGCCGCTAGGGAAGTCAGAAATAGAAAAAGATTTGGGGGTCATTGTAGACCACAAACTGAAAGGTAGCTTGCAGTGCCAAGCTGCGGTAAACAAAGCTAGCAGGGTCTTGTCGTGTATTAAGAAGGGGATGTATTGCAGGGACAAGTCTATAGTGGTGCCTCTATATAGATCGTTGGTTTGGCCACTTCTGGAGTACGCGGTCCAGTTTTGGTCGCCGGTACTGAGAAGGGATGTCCTTGAACTGGAGAGAGTCCAGCGGTGGGCAACCAAACTAATTAGGGGAATGGAGGACCAGAGCTATGAGACAAGGCTTCTGACCTTAAACATGTTTACGCTGGAATTAAGGAGATTAAGGGGGGATATGATTTTCATGTACAAGATGTTCAATGGTGACAGCAACATTGGCAACAAACTGTTTGAGATTAACTCCATTACAAAGACTAGAGGCCACCACCTAAAGTTGGTGGAGAAAAAATTCCAGCACAAGGGGCGAAGGGGGTTCTTTACAGTAAGAGCGGTCAGGGTCTGGAACTCACTGCCATCGGCAATGATTTCAGCTAAGAGTGTAGATTTGTTCAAGAAACGTTTGGACAATTTCTTGAGGGACCGTAATATCCAGGGATACCAGTATCCCTAAGAATGAGATGATGCGTGGACCTATATG
>NW_017308450.1:0-2993 GCF_000935625.1 Nanorana parkeri | reverse complement strand
GGATAAAATAGGGGAGTGGGCAATACTATGGCAGATGAGGTTTAATGTCGATAAATGCAAAGTAATGTACTTTGGACATAAAAATAAACAAATAGGCTATACAATCATGGGTATGCCGCTAGGGAAGTCAGAAATAGAAAAAGATTTGGGGGTCATTGTAGACCACAAACTGAAAGGTAGCTTGCAGTGCCAAGCTGCGGTAAACAAAGCTAGCAGGGTCTTGTCGTGGATTAAAGCGGTGGGCAACCAAACTAATTAGGGGAATGGAGGACCAGAGCTATGAGACAAGGCTTCTGACCTTAAACATGTTTACGCTGGAATTAAGGAGATTAAGGGGGGATATGATTTTCATGTACAAGATGTTCAATGGTGACAGCAACATTGGCAACAAACTGTTTGAGATTAACTCCATTACAAAGACTAGAGGCCACCACCTAAAGTTGGTGGAGAAAAAATTCCAGCACAAGGGGCGAAGGGGGTTCTTCACAGTAAGAGCGGTCAGGGTCTGGAACTCACTGCCATCGGCAATGATTTCAGCTAAGAGTGTAGATTTGTTCAAGAAACGTTTGGACAATTTCTTGAGGGACCGTAATATCCAGGGATGCCAGTATCCCTAAAAATGAGATGATGCATGGACCTATATGGGTTGGACTTGATGGACGTATGTCTTTATTCAACCCCAAATACTATGTAACTATAACATATAGCTTGCAATTGCAAATGTGCATAGAAACTGCAATATTTTCTTAGTATATAGATGTGGACAAATTTGTTAGTACCCTTCTAGGAAAAAAGAAGCCACAATTTTCTCTGAAATACCTTGACACTGACCAAAGTAATTGTCATCCGAAACAGCAATATATTAAATGAAAATCATCCCGTGGTGGTCCAGTATGATCTGCATCTCTTGCTGATGCAGACCATACTGATCACTCTGTCGTGGTGCTGCTGCTCACAGGCAGGAGCAATTAGTATGGTCTGCATTAGCCAGAGATGCAGATCACACTGATCCTCCACTGGATCACCAGGATAATCTCCGAGTGCCCCACTGGACCCCAGGGAAGCAGCCCCCTCCCTGCAAAACAGGTAAGCAGGAGAGGGGGCAATTTTTTTTAAGTATTAATTTTTATTGTTAATAGGTGTGTGTATGTGTTTTATTAAATGTATGCTTTTTTTAATGAGTGTGTGTGATGTGTTTTTTTTTAATGAAGACATGTGTGTTTTTAAAAAGTGTGTGATGTGTGTGTGTTTGTTTTGTTTTAATGAGTGTGTGATATATATGTGATGTGTGTGTTTTAATGCATGTGTGATGTGTGTGTTTTTTAAATGAGTGTATGATATGTGTAATTTTTAAAGTGTGTGTTTTAATGTGTGTGATGTGTTTTTTAATGTGTTTTTTTTTAATGAGTATTTGATGTTTGTGTTTCATTACGTGTGTGATGTATGTGCTATTGAGTGTATAAATGTTTGAATGTGTGTGTTTCCCTATTTAGCCTAAGGCAGTGATGCTGAACGGTTTTCTCCTTACCCCAACCTGTCCGTCTATCTCCCACTCTGACTGCCTTTAGGCAATCCCTGAAGACTCATCTCTTCAGTGAAGCCTATCCTGCCTCAACCTAACCACTCAACCATCACTTTCTCAAACAATTCTTCCCCACACAGCTGCCTCCTCATGTATCACTTGTCCCTCCCTTTTAGATTGTAAGGCCCCGGGGGCAGGGCCCTCCTTACCATCTTGTCTCAAATGTATTGTGATTGTAATGTCTTCCTTATATTGTAAAGCGCTGTGCAAACTGTTGGCGCTATATCAATCCTGTATAATATTACAAATAATAATAATATTTTCAATGCTGGCACTCCGAGATAAAATAAATTGATTTTGCGTTGAAGTTCAGGCACTCGGGTTCAAAAACATTAGCCATCCCTGTTATCCACTGACAAATGCGTAAATTGAAACAAAACAAAAAAGTTTTTACTTAAAAATTTGTTTTAAATACTGTAATTGCTTTTGACAATTACATCACTAAATGGATGGCACTTCAACCCACAGGTGGAGGTGTTCAACTGCAGGCTAAAATGTTGTCAATGAAGCCTCTAGAAAAGCTGACAGTGATCACGTTATAGGGAATCACTCTGATTGGTTACCGATTGTCAGTAGAGACTATAGCTGATAGAAATAAGAGCCACCAGCACTACAAATTGTCAGCTGATGTCGCTCAAAGGGAGAATGTGAATTAAAGAAGAACTATGAGGTGAGTGCTTTTCACTCACCTCATAGTTCTAGCCGACCTGTGACAATGCGACTGTCACAGGTCGGCTCAGTAGATCGGGAGGTGATCGAACACATACCGACGTTCGCTCACCTCTCGATCCTGTCACAGCTCTCTGCCGTGACAGGGGAGGGGCTGGATTCCCCCCTCCCCGCTCCGATCCGCCAGCTCTGACTGGCAGATCGGACGGGGGAGGGGGCGGGTACAGCTGGCTCTGCCTCTAGATAGGCAGAGCCAGCTGTCACTCACACAGCTGGGCAGATCCCAGCATTATTGTCGGGATCCGCTTCAGCTGCGGCGTCTCAGTATACCGCGAGCAGTAGCTCGCAGTATACTGTGGCGTCTCAGTATACCGCGAGCTGTAGCTCGCGGTATACTGAGCTTAGGGTGACGGGAGGACGCTAGTTTGTGTCCTCCGGTTACCCTGAGAACTATGGGGAAAAGCCTTAACCCCATAGTACTCCTTTAGCATACCTCCAACATGTGGCATTATGCTAGGGAACATTAACATTCAAACTGCTGGTGGAAAAGGGATAAGATAAAGAGCCATTGTGCGCTCCTTCTGTAGGCTTATCTACACATTTCTAAAATTCAATCCAATAAAATTTATACAAGAGCAAGCTTGTAAAAAACATTTGCATATAAAAAGAGTTAAAGGCATACACAAACAAAACAAAAATATCTCAAAATTCAGAGTTAGGACTTACCGGTAACTCTATTTCC
>NW_017308449.1:180310-197577 GCF_000935625.1 Nanorana parkeri | reverse complement strand
CTCTAACTTCCTCTGTGATGCAACAACAGAAAAATAGTGTGTTCTCCTTACTTCCTCTGTGACGCAACAACAGAAATACAGTGTGCCCCATACTTCTTCTGTGATGTCACAGCAGAAATATAGTGTGCCCCTAACTTCCTCTGTGAATGCAACAACAGAAATATAGGGTGCCCCATACTTCCTCTGTGATGTCACAACAGAAATATAGTGTGCCCCATACTTCCTCTGTGATGTTACAACAGAAATATAGTGTGCCTCTAACTTCCTCTGTGACGCAACAACAGAAATATAGTGTGCCTCTAACTTCCTCTGTGATGTCACAACAGAAATATAGTGTGCCTCTAACTTCCTCTGTGACGCCACAACAGAAATATAGTGTGCCTCTAACTTCCTCTGTGACGCAACAACAGAAATTCAGTGTGCCCCATACTTCCTCTGTGACGTAACAACAGAAATATAGTGTGCCCCATACTTCCTCTGTGACGTAACAACAGAAATATAGTGTGCCCCTAACTTCCTCTGCGATACAACAACAGAAATATAGTGTGCTCCTAACCTATTCTGTGACGCAACAACAGAAATATAGTGTGCCTCTAACTTCCTCTGTGTTGGCAACAACAGAAATATAGTGTGCTCCTAACTTCCTCTGTGATGTCACAACAGAAATATAGTGTGCCTCTAACTTCATCTGTGATGTCACAACAGAAATATAGTGTGCCCCAAACTTCCTCTGTGATGTCACAAAAGAAATATAGTGTGCCTCTAACTTCCTCTGTGATGTAACAACAGAAATATAGCGTGCCCCATACTTCCTCTGTGATGTCACAACAGAAATATAGCGTGCCCCATACTTCCTCTGTGATGTCACAACAGAAATATAGCGTGCCCCATACTTCCTCTGTGATGTCACAACAGAAATATAGTGTGCCCCATACTTCCTCTGTGATGTCACAATAGAAATATAGTGTGCCCCATACTTCCTCTGTGATGTCACAACAGAAATATAGTGTGCCTCTAACTTCCTCTGTGATGTCACAACAGAAATATAGTGTGCCTCTAACTTCCTCTGTGATGTCACAACAGAAATATAGTGTGCCTCTAACTTCCTCTGTGACGCAACAACAGAAATTCAGTGTGCCCCATACTTCCTCTGTGACGTAACAACAGAAATATAGTGTGCCCCATACTTCCTCTGTGATGCAACAACAGAAATATAGTGTGCCTCATACTTCCTCTGTGACGCAACAACAGAAATATAGTGTGCCTCTAACTTCCTCTGTGATGTCACAACAGAAATATAGTGTGCCTCTAACTTCCTCTGTGATGTCACAACAGAAATATAGTGTGCCTCTAACTTCCTCTGTGATGTCACAACAGAAATATAGTGTGCCTCTAACTTCCTCTGTGATGTCACAACAGAAATATAGTGTGCCTCTAACTTCCTCTGTGATGTCACAACAGAAATATAGTGTGCCTCTAACTTCCTCTGTGATGTCACAACAGAAATATAGTGTGCCTCTAACTTCCTCTGTGATGTCACAACAGAAATATAGTGTGCCTCTAACTTCCTCTGTGATGTCACAACAGAAATATAGTGTGCCTCTAACTTCCTCTGTGATGTCACAACAGAAATATAGTGTGCCTCTAACTTCCTCTGTGATGTCACAACAGAAATATAGTGTGCCTCTAACTTCCTCTGTGATGTCACAACAGAAATATAGTGTGCCTCTAACTTCCTCTGTGATGTCACAACAGAAATATAGTGTGCCTCTAACTTCCTCTGTGATGTCACAACAGAAATATAGTGTGCCTCTAACTTCCTCTGTGATGTCACAACAGAAATATAGTGTGCCTCTAACTTCCTCTGTGATGTCACAACAGAAATATAGTGTGCCTCTAACTTCCTCTGTGATGTCACAACAGAAATATAGTGTGCCTCTAACTTCCTCTGTGATGTCACAACAGAAATATAGTGTGCCTCTAACTTCCTCTGTGATGTCACAACAGAAATATAGTGTGCCTCTAACTTCCTCTGTGATGTCACAACAGAAATATAGTGTGCCTCTAACTTCCTCTGTGATGTCACAACAGAAATATAGTGTGCCTCTAACTTCCTCTGTGATGTCACAACAGAAATATAGTGTGCCTCTAACTTCCTCTGTGATGTCACAACAGAAATATAGTGTGCCTCTAACTTCCTCTGTGATGTCACAACAGAAATATAGTGTGCCTCTAACTTCCTCTGTGATGTCACAACAGAAATATAGTGTGCCTCTAACTTCCTCTGTGATGTCACAACAGAAATATAGTGTGCCTCTAACTTCCTCTGTGATGTCACAACAGAAATATAGTGTGCCTCTAACTTCCTCTGTGATGTCACAACAGAAATATAGTGTGCCTCTAACTTCCTCTGTGATGTCACAACAGAAATATAGTGTGCCTCTAACTTCCTCTGTGATGTCACAACAGAAATATAGTGTGCCTCTAACTTCCTCTGTGATGTCACAACAGAAATATAGTGTGCCTCTAACTTCCTCTGTGATGTCACAACAGAAATATAGTGTGCCTCTAACTTCCTCTGTGATGTCACAACAGAAATATAGTGTGCCTCTAACTTCCTCTGTGATGTCACAACAGAAATATAGTGTGCCTCTAACTTCCTCTGTGATGTCACAACAGAAATATAGTGTGCCCCATACTTCCTCTGTGATGCAACAACAGAAATATAGTGTGCCTCATACTTCCTCTGTGACGCAACAACAGAAATATATATTGTGCCCTATAATTACTCTGTGATGCAACAACAGAAATATAGTGTGCCTCATACTTCCTCTGTGATGCAACAACAGAAATATAGTGTACCCCATACTTCCTCTGTGATGTCACAACAGAAATATAGTGTGCCCCATACTTCCTCTGTGATGTCACAATATAGTGTGCTCCTAACTTCCTCTGTGATGCAACAACAGAAATATAGTGTGCCCCATACTTCCTCTGTGATGCAACAACAGAAATATAGTGTACCCCATACTTCCTCTGTGACGCAGCAACAGAAGTATAGTGTGCCTCTAACTTCCTCTGATGTCACAACAGAAATATAGTGTGCCCCATACTTCCTCTGTGATGTCACAACTTTTGAATGTCGTTCAGAATTTCATTTGGTTTTAACATTTGATTTGGGAACGAATGGACTTTCTTGAACAAAAGCCATATTCACTGTTAGAAAGAGAAACATTTTCCACCCCGTTCCTTCCATTGTATTTTTTTCACTGCGGTTGAATTTGATCCCAAGAACTATTAGAAAATAAAACAAGTTACATTTTACTGGTGTATGGTCAGCTTTAGTTGCCCCTTGTTGGGAATATTACTGGTCAAACATTTAGATACAATGACTACATTTTATTACAGCTCATTCAAACCATAGACATTTAAAAGCAAAGAGAACCAGAACACAATACCCTTCTGACTGGCCCACTGGTCCCAAATCAATCAGCACCTCCACAGAGACTAAGAGATAGACAAAGTCCAAACCCATATTATCATTATTATACAGGATTTATAAAGCGCCAACAGTTTGCACAGCACTTTACAATATAAGGAAGACATTACAATACAATTCAAGACAAGATGGTAAGGAGGGCCCTGCCCCTGAGGGCTTACAATCTAAAAGGGTGGGGGAAGTGATACATGAGGAGGTAACTGTGGGGGGATGAATTGTTTGAGAACATGATGGTTCAGTGGTTAGGTTAGGGTGGGATAGGCTTCCCTGAAGAGAGGAGTCTTAAGGGATCGCCTAAAGGCAGTCAGAATGGGAGACAGGTTGGGGTAAAGAGTTTCAGAGGATGGGAGAGACTCTAGTGAAGTCCTGGAGGCGAGCATGTGAGGTGTTGATGAGGGAGAAGTTAATTTGAAAAGCGGAGGGAACGGTTAGGGTCATACTTTGAGACAAGGTTGGAGATATAGATGGGGGCAGAGTTGTGGATGGCTTTGTAAGTGGTTGTTAATATTTTTAATTTTATCCTTTGTGCTATTGGAAGCCAGTGGAGGGATTGGCAGAGGAGGGTTGCAGACACTGAGCGGTAGGTTAGGTGAATGAGTCTAGCAGCTGCATTCATGATAGACTGAAGGTAGAGGTAAGCCAATGATGAGAGAGTTGCAATAGTCAAGACGAGATATAATAAGGGAGTAGATGAGTAATTTGGAGGTCCCATAAAGGGCATATGTAGCTATAGGCAACAAAAGGATCTTGCAATGCTGAGAAATCATTTGTCTCTACTCATTTGGCCTGTATAGGCTTCCTCTGGGGAAGTGTGGAGGTGCTGATTAATTTGGGACCAGTGGGCCAGTCACAAGGGTGTTGTGTTCTCTTTGCTTTTAGATGTCTATGGTTTTAATTAGATGTATTAATAAAATGTTGTAATGTTATCTATATGTTTGTGCGGTAATATTTCCAACAATAGGCAACTCAAAAAAACCCCGCTGCTTTCTCTGGTTCATTTCCTCTAATGTTTTTATGGGAGTGACGAGCCCTTATACCTGCTTAGAGACTCTCCTGGGTATTTACCCCAGAACGACCTGGCAGTTATTTATTCAAAATGCTATGGTCAGCTTTAGTCACTGGCCGTGATTTTATTGGAGGTTGCGTATGTTATCTATTTATTACAGGAATTTACAAAGTTCCAATAATAATGCAGCACTTTATTGTACAATTAGTCCTTGCCCCCAAGGAGCTTACAATCTAAGGTCCCTATCTCACATACATACAAACACGCATACACACACTAAGGCAAATAAGGACAGAAGCCGATTTCCCACCTCATCTTTTGTATTTTATAAAAAAACATTGGTATTTTATTGTGTGTTTGGGACACTAAAATTAACTTAAGTGCATGTTTTTCTCTAAATTTTTCGGTTTGATAAAGAGTTGCGCCAATATCGTGCAACAAAAAAAATTGCAACTGCCACTATTTTATTCTACAGGGTGGTTGGCGTTCAGAAAATACATAATTTTTTGGGGGGGTTGAAGTGATTTTCAGGCCTAAAATGTGGATTATATCATGTGGGCAAAAAAACAAAAAAAGCTGGTAGCTGTGTCTGCATGTTTAGATAACTTTGAGAATGATTAGTTTACCCCTCAGGCCCTTTGGATTTTTTATTTTGTGGCGCTGATCGGACATGTTGACATGTGTAGAGAGAAAGGCTTTAACCTCGGCTTTATTGTTAAACAATTACAGAAAATAAAAAGGTGAAGGCTAAAAATAAATGTGTCTATGTATAGAAGAGAGAGAACTGTAAATGTTTCCATAGGAGCCTCAGGTCATTTCACATGTCCATATGTTATGGAAATTCACTTGGTTCAACGCACAAATCCATGTCGCATTAAGCTGCGCCAAACGCAAAGAATTTCCCCCGTTGTACTACGCTCCTTTTATGCAAGGACTGGAAGTATCCCCTTCTATAGAGTCATGTAGAGTCAGGAGCCAGATGTTGCTTGTTCGTTAATCCCATGCTTAGAGACCTGAGCGCAGGTATGTTTATTGTTTATACCTGCCCAACAGGAAGTGATGTCAGACAGGAAGGGGTGTCTCAAACAGCGAGACAGGAAGTGATGGCAAACCAACAGATGATTTCAACAACCAGCAAACCAGGAAGTGGGACAGACAGGAAGTGAACAGGAGCCAGCTAACAAAACACATGTAGTAGAACAATCAATCACCGGAGTGACTTTATCCCGCGTGGCTCAGTGAGCAATGCCACATAACGTTACTAGGATTCTCATGCGTGCTCATTCACAGGGATAACGTTTATATCATCTCAAGCGTGTTGATCAGGCACACCAGAGAGAACAAACGCACGTTCCTTTCATATACTGCGTTCAAGACAAATGTATCCACGCAAGCCAAAAAATCCATGCATTGCACGGGGGGCCCCAGCCAGCGTCCATACATTCGCCAAGAAGACACTGCTCCGCTGCGCATAAGAAATCTCCTCCAATGGATTAATCCCCCAGTGTCTATTTACAACGAGACACTGAGAGACTAATGACAAAACATTACAATACACTAAAAACACATCCTAATAAAATTTCCACAACACATATCAGAATTTGTACATTTAAGGGCTCGTTCACACCAAAATCAGAAGGTTATCAATTTAAAGTGCAATGACCTGAAGTTTCAACCTCCATTACAACTGACATTGCCTGTACCCTCTGGGTGGATTGTGGTTCTGCTATATTGTGTGACAGCCGATGAAAGGCACTGTAAGTGTATGCACAGTACAGCAGCCAATCACTGGGTTTCTCTCAACCAGTGGTGTATGCTGGGATAGGGTACATATACTGGAGGGTATTGCCATGTGCTCAGACTAGCCATAACCAGCCATGGATTGGGGCTGTCCAGCTACCCAAACCCAGGGTTTCATTGGGCCTCAGCTATGGAAGAAGCCTGTGCTGTTGCCAGAGAAGGAGAACCAGGAAGATGGATGGCTGCTGAAGGTATTAAAAAACTAGAGGACCTCAGAAGCATGGCAGGTGTTTCTCCTGCTGAGGATTTTTGCTCATCTGCTACTCCAATTACCATCTGCTGTATCACAAGTGGATCTACACTGAGTTATTGAGGCCTGGTGAGTCTGGCGCTGATGTCTGTACCACCCTGGAAGTCTCGGATCCCTATACCCTCTCTCCCCAGTATGAAGATGTTTAATAAAAGTTATTCAGCATTGTAGTACTGGAGTGGATATCAGCTTTGTGGGCACTAGAAGAGGGCGGTTAAATGCTAATGGGGCAGCTGAAGACCAAATCCCCTAGACAACTAGTGATGACCCCGGTTATTCCTGTGGCTCCTTCGGGGATATATATATGTGTGTGTGTGTATGTATGTATATATATATATATATATATATATACATACATAATTTTATCATGGGTATTAACCCCAAACAGTTACAAGACTACAATATTTTTGCTATAATGAGTGTTTAGAATTCTCTACAGATTGAACAATCTTGCCTGCACATATCCAAAAAAAATCAAAAATGTAAATTTCTTCGAAAAGATTAAAGGAGGACTTTGGGGCAACCTTTTTTGCCCATAGTTCTCAGAGTCACCGGAGGACATCTACGGTGTCCTCTTGTGACCCAAAACTCAGTATATAGTGGGGTATTGCCCACTATATGCTGAGAGCGCCGCAGCTATAATCTGTAGATTACAGGTTATTTGTCACAGGTTGGCTTGAATTACGGGGATGAGTGTTTGTCACTCTCCCCATAATTCTCCTTTAATTTATTTGACAGGTATGCCTATCTTTTATGCGCATATACAGGACTGAAATGACCATATAGGCAGCATTGGAGAAGAAGTGGCTTTTCCCCATGAAGTTATTAACCACACAATTTTCCCATTATTATTATTATTCAGGACATATTTATATACTGTATATATAGCACCAACAGTCTGTGCAGCACTTTACAAAATGGAGGGAGACAGTACAGTTACAAAACAGGAGGGTTAGGAGGACCCTGCTCATGAAAGCTTACCATCTAGTAGGAGGGGCAAGTGATACAAAAGGTAATAATTGTGTGGGATGAGTTAATGGAAAAAGTAAAAGGACTATTATGTCAAGGGGGGATAGGCTTCGCTGAAGAGATGAGTTTTCAAGGATCACCTAAAGGTGGACAGAGTGGGGGATGAGTGGACAGGTTGTGGTAGGGAGTTCCAGATAATAGGAGAAGCTCTGGAGAAGTCCTGGAGGTGAACATGGGAGGAGGTGATGAGGGAGCTAGTTAGTAGACATGTTAGCTGTGGAGAAATTTGGTTAGATTCAGTTCGGATATTCCCTTATTTCAGAATTCGAGATTCGGATCTGAAATTCACTTTGTTTCAGGTTTTGGATCTGGACAAAATCCGAAATTTCGTTTGTTTTGGATAAGTTTACAAATATTCGTGGCGAATACCACAGTAAACCATACACAGATATTAATACTAAAGCTGAGGCTCCCAGACCCGAATGGCATTCAGAATCCGAATTTCTGAATTGCACTCAGGAGCTCCCGAATGCCATTTGGGTCTGTGAGCCATATACATATATTACTAAAGCTCCGGAATGCAATTAGGAAATTCGGATCCTGAATGCCATTCGGGTCTGGGAGGTTCAGCTCTAGTATTATATGTATATACTGTATATGGCTCCCATGTTGCCGTAACAAAAAACCATGCCCAGAACCATTTGGATGCATTAAACCGAAAAACACATCTGATTGGCCAGAAAAGTCACATGTCCGATTCAGTTTAATTTTTTAATGAAATTTGGACGGGATCCAAAATTCGGAAACGGAAATTCGGATTCTGACACATTGCATTGGGATTCGGAAATTCGAATGTGTCCGACTGTCTAAATTTCGGAAAATGTGTCCGAATTTAGATTTGGAACTAAACGAATCGCACATGTCTACTAGTTAGTAGGAGGTCTTGAGTGGAGCAGAGAAAATGGTTTGGATGATATTTTGAGATAAGGTTGGTGATATAGTTTGGGGCAGAGTTGTAGATAGCTTTGTAGACTATTGTTAGTATTTTTTATTTTATTCGTTGAGCCAGTGAGAGCCAGTGGAGGGATTGGCAGAGAGCGGTTGCGGACAACGACTGGTTGGTAGGGTGGATGAATCGCGAAGCAGCATTCATGATAACCTAAAAGGGGCACAGCCTGTGTAGTAGTAGGCCAATAAAGAGGGAGTTACAATAGTTGAGACGAGAGATCAGTAGATGTATAGACTTCTCATATACTGCACCTCTAGTTACAGATTGTCAAAATACTGTAACCCAAATTAGGATCAGTAAATCAAAAAATGTTCTCTGTAATAAGTAATAATTTAAATTTAAAAAAATGTTCTCTGTAATTTAAGTAATAAAAATAATGATGCCTCTTGTATGTTCTTTCCGTGTTTGCTTCGGTGTTTCTTCTAGTTCGTCCACTCTCCCCCCACCCCCTTAAAAATGATAAGGGTAGCTTAATTGGCTTCCCTCCAAACTGTCCTTCTGTATGTGAGACTTTTGAGGACATTAGATTTTGAGCTCCTTAGATCTGTGGGGACTGGCTGAATGATGTACTTTGCATGCTGGTACCTGAAAGACCTGGGGCACCTTGACAGAGTTTCAGCGACACACATAGCACCTTTATTACATTAGTGGTTATTGTCCCCCTATTACATTGATGGTCAGTGTTCCATGACTTCCCCCGTAACATGGGTAGTTGGTAGTCTGCAGTCCTTATTACATCGGTGGTAAGTTGTTAGCGTCATTTTCTTTGGTGTTCAGTGGCCAGCATCTTCCTTTAATTGGTATTCAGTATCCACTATGGGAGACCAGTATTCTCCTTCATTGGTATTCAGTTTCCATGCACATAGTCACTGCCCTCCATGGATGGTCACTCTCCTCCATAGTCATAGTAAGAGTCCTCCTTTAATTGATGTTTAGTAGCCACCATGGGTGGCCAGTGACATCCAATTGCAAACACTGAACAGCAGTTGGTGTTTAGAAATGTCCAGTCTTCTCCAGTGGTATTCAGTGATCCCCATGGGTGGTCATTGTCCCCCTTGGATGATCACTGCCCTCCCTGGTCCTGGTCAGAGTCCTTCTTTCATTGGTGATCCAAGTGTGCTATTGTTTGTTAGTTTTCCCCTCGTGTTGGTTGTCAGTGGGAGCGTCTTCATTCAGTTACCTAAAGGGAAGATTCATAGATCCCAGCTTGCTGTCTTCTACCATCCTGGACTATGCTGAGTGAATTTGGGTCGGAACTATGCAGACACAGCCAGGCTGGATATCACTCTGCCTTGTGCTGCTGACACACATTCAAAGTAAACCTGTGCTTTGCCAGAGCAGTCTGGCCAGACCTTGGGCACTGGCCAGAAAATCAGGGCACGTACTACAGGTGTCAAGACAGAGCAACACCCAAGGTTGGTTCTATTTAAAGACTGAATACAAATAAACACAAAATATTGACGGATCTATCTATATTCTTTTTTTATATCTATGATTATATTTTTTTTTGTCATGGATTGGGACTCACAGGTATGAACTGGAGTTAGGTATGTGGACCCTTTCCACTACACTGGCAGGGACACTCACAGAAAAGGGTCCAAGCAGTGTAGGCTGATGACTCCCAGAGCTGGAGCACCAGCAGGGAACAGAGCAGGGGAACTGAATGAGGCAGTGGAAGTCAGCTAAAGCTGGAAGTTCAAATACAAGGCAGGGTGCTGCAATGCTGAGTAGGTGGCATGGGATGCTGAGTAGGTGGCATGGGATGCTGAGTAGGTGGCATGGGATGCTGAGTAGGTGGCATGGGATGCTGAGTAGGTGGCATGGGGTCCCCCAGGATGTGGAATCTAAGAGCCAGCCGGTATTCGCCAGATCTCCTGATGGTGGAGATGGGCTTGGCTGCGTGCTGACCCCAGGTCACAATCCCTAGGTCCACCCAACACACCTAACAGGTACAGGGTACAAATCAAAGGTTAGGGACAGGCGAAAGACTTCCAGGGACGAAATGAAGTACAGGGTAGACTGTAGTCAGGGACTTCCAAGGACAAGCCAAAGGTTCGGTACACAGGAAAACTTCCAGGAATTCGGGGTAAATCATGAATGGGGGATCCGGCAACTATCTTGGGAAAGCGTTGCTCAGGCAGCGTGCCGTTCGCTGCCCTGAGTATAAATAGAGATAGGAAGAGGGAGGATCCACAGGACTGGCTACAAGCAGACTGCACCGATTGGCCAAGAAGCTGCATAAGAAACAGCAGGAGAGGTCGGCCGACGCCTAAAGCTTGCAGACAGGTGCAAGAGTGAGTCAGGTTCAGAGCGCATGTCTGGAGGACTACAAGCACCAGCACAGCCCTACATGCCTGCAGAACCAGGGGTAAGGCTCTGTTCACACCTAGGCGTATCGAATATGCGCGATTCGCGGTAAAAAAACGCGAGACAAACGCGCATTTCCGAGGGCTACTTAGCTGTATCCCAGTGGAAACGCGCGACAAAAACGCCGCAAAGAAGCTCATGTACCTTTTCAGGCGTAGGCCGTTTTGTATCGCGTTCAGGCGGGCTGAAATACGGCAAGGTGTGAACCATACCCATAGAAAACAATGGGATTTTCATGTTTCAGCGTTTTGTAGAGCGTTGAACGCGCTACAAAACGTACAGGTGTGAACCAGGCCTAAGAGGTATGTATATACTTGAAGAACTACAAGTAACAGCTCAGCTGCAAGTCTGCAGCTGAACTGTGACATTTTTAAACCTAAAGCACGTCAAAACCCGAAAGCAAAAATGTATATATTGCAGCTTACCAATCGTTAGATGTGGTGGCTGCATTAGCTTTTTTTACCTAATGATTCTGCTAGTTTCATATATCCAGCCCTATCCAGGGCAACAGAAATAAGATAGGACCGCATAACCCTACACCTCCCCTACTGTATTGTTCATAACCTAGAGGGACATAGAGGACAATGTAACTGATATTATTCAAACATATCAAGTCATTTTTTTTTTTAGCTTATCAAAAAGATATAACAAAACGTTTTCAATGGCATATTTAACAGAACAATAGGGACCAAATAAGAGAAGTTTATATAAAGGTTTGAATACATTTTAACAAACTATGTAAGGTATTGTGCATAGAGTGAAATGTTGCTAAAAAAAAAAAGACTTGTAAAAACTGAAGTAAGGTTGAGCCTGCCTTGTCTTTAAATAATTTTACCTTAAAGCATATCTAAACTCAAAAACTAAATCTTAATATACTGCAGCTTACCAGGGGTGGTGGCTTCATTAGTTTTCTGTTTTCAGGCTAGGAACGTTTTCAGCAACCACCATATCTAAAGACTTGTAATCTGCAATATATATAATTTTCTTCTTTTTGGGTTTGGATACCTTGAAAGCTTTAACCTTTCCAACAAATCCCGGCCTTCCGATATCACATTCCGTTGTTTCAGTTTTCATGTTTTCTTTTTATGTCCAGGTGATGTTGTCAGCCAGAAACTATCTGGACCGGAAGGTTCCACTTTTTATTTAGCTGAGCCTAAACTTTGTAACGTCTCTGAAACGATGAACTATGACCTCCACGTTGGAAAAGATTTGATTGGCTTTCATTATGCTGGTATTGGGGAAGGCCGTCTTCAGTATAACAATCTGCTTATATTCATCTGGGAAAATTGTACATTTGTACTGAAGAACATGAAACAAGAGGATACAAATGTATACATCCTTAGTACACAGTATGGAGAAAATGATAAGACTGTAACCCACCAGACAATCTTCAGCATTAATATCACTGGTGAGTCAGATACGGTTTTATCTGCATGTTTATACCAATTCACAGGGCCGGTGCTAGACAAAACCAGCTGCTTGCACCCCCCCAGTCCCCCTCCTGTGGTGTAACCCACAATCTCCCCCTGCAGCGGTCCCATCCTCCTTCCAGCTAGCTTCCGCAGGCCACAGGTGGATGTAAGCAGAGAGGAGCAAAAGCCACAATGCTATTGGCTATTTTAATTAGAAATATCCAATAGCAGACTGGCTATTGAAGCCCCACCCACTGAGCAGAGGAGCGGACCTGAGAGAGAAAGTTGTCTCTCAGTTCCAGTCATCTGCTTAGTGGGAGGGTGCAATAGTCAGCCTGCTATTTGCTTTTGCCATTTGAAATAGGGGGGGCATCATGAGGGGGGTGAGTGATCGAGGCTGCGTCCTAGGCATATCAGTACGCCCTGGGCGGCTGCCTAGTTTGCCTAGTGGCAGCACCGGCCCTGCCAATTCATGATTGTCCACGTTGATTCAAAGGCCCTGTACATGTATGGGGGGGGGTGAGGGGTAATACAAAACAGAACTGAAGATATAAAAGGAAACTATAATGGTTTTGGGAAGGGTATATCTATATTTTTGTAAAGTGTATGTTTTTAACTGATTTTTTTGTTCTATATTTCTTTATATACTATTTGTATATCTGTGAGCGTTCTCATGTATCCAGGTTACAGTATAACTTGTAATAATCAGTAGACATGTGCACCAGCAAAAAATGTGTTTCGTTTCGTTTTGATTCGGAAGTTCATCCAAAAAAAAACAAATCGGAAATTCGGATTCCTACGAATCGCACATGTCTAATAATCAGTCTACATTCTGATATAGCTACTTGGACGAGTGGCACAATGTCTTCAACACTACACCACAGGTCCAGCTGATTTTTACTAACTATGACTAGCTATGTGTATACAGCAGGGATGTTCCGATCCCAAGTACCGTACTCGGTACAAGTACAGATACATTTCCAGCTCCAAGACTAGACTAGAGAAGAATTCAAAAGTTAGGAGGCCGCTGTCATGTGTAAGGAGCATACGGAGCTCCTGGGATTTGTGCATCTCTGTTTTATTGTATGATTTGTTTTTTTATATATATACAGTCATGGCTAAAAATATTGGCACCCCTGCATTTCTGTCAGATAACGCACCAAAACTGCAAAATTGTAATTGCAAATTTGATGCAATTACAAATGTTTCGGCATTCTCGTGTTTATTTATTTTGTTTATATTGGTATGACACAAAAAAGTTGAGGAGAAAAAAAAAGCCAAACCTGACACATTCCACTCAAAACTCCAAAAAAGGACTGGACATAATTATTGGCACCTTCTCCAAATTGTCAGGAATAATTGCATTCCAAGTTTGTGATGTTCCTGTAATTTGTAATTCGACTCATCGGTATCAATAACCAGGTGCTGACACCGCGTATCAAGAAGTGCTGAGAATTGTAATCCTCAGTTGAGCATTATGAATTCAGTGTCACAAATGCTTTGAAAAAGTGAAGGTTTTTTGCACCCTGTTGGATGGTTGCCAGGGTGCAGTGACAGAGCAACACCTCACTGATTTGGCCAGCAAGAGGGCACCTCCGTAGTAGCACAAAAAGTCAATTGTCTAAGTGTCCTTTGTTTATACAGCAACAATGTAAGAAAGCAGGGACTGCAAAAAAAAGGGAAGGAAGTTCATGAAAATGACATCAGAAAATATATTTATCTATAATAATAAAAAAAATGGTATATGTAAAGTAAAAATTTAAAACATCAGGGAGAGCAAAATAAAGGGAAGTCGGTTTATGAAATGAAGGTCACAAAATATATATATTACATTTATTACTATTTTCTTACCCAGGCAATGATTTTTTACCAACGCCACAAGAACACACTGGAAACATAACAGGTATGGATACAAGAAAAGTTATGACTTTAGGTGACATGGACCACAGCAAAATCATTAAAGATCCTTGGTTCTCAGGCCTCCATCTCACACCAAGTAAAACCAGTACTGGGCCATCCTAAAAAATGGATTACCCTGCATTATACTGAATGGTCTCGGATCTCACACAGATCTCTGCAGGCCCCTTTCGATTGCACAGTCTGCTATGTACATAATTACATCTGTAGTTTAACCTATTTATATTTTGCTTTCCTTGGGTTAACCTCCCCTCATTAACATGGTAATGAATTTTCTGCTTTCATTACTTTGGCCGTGATTCTATCCGCAAAGATTAGATAAGGCTTTAAGAACCTGACCACAGAAAAGAGATTTCTTGCCAAAGGTCCTAACATAAAAACCACAATCCTTTCAGCTCTAGCCTCAACACCGGCCGTATCTCCAAGATTAGCAGCAGTCGCCCATCTGTTTTGGTTGATTGAGTTCTCATCTTTTCTTTTTGGCCCATAGATCAGTTGCCCGGGAAGTATTTGCAGCAACAATTGTTTAAGTAAAAAAAAATCCCTTAAAGTGACTCTGTCGCTAGTTTAAAAAGGGCTTTCCGGCAAAGTGAAGAGTAAATACTTACCTCTCCTGTTGCCCATGTGGTTGATCTCAGCTGTTTTCAAGTGCTGTTTTGGCTGAGAAAAACTTCAGCATCTAGCCCACTTCCAGGAGTATCTGCCTGGACCCCTATGTGGGCTTTGTGGTTCGTCACTATATGCAGGGCTGTCCCTACAATGAGGCTGTTGCCTCAGGTGGCATCTCTTTGGGTTACATGGAGGGCAGCAGTATTCCTGCTGCCCCCTTTCTGGCCAGAGAATCCCAGATTGCTAAGAGCTCTGGTCATGCTCCTGGCACCCAGTGATATCAGTGAGCAGGGCAGGATGCCAGCCAGAGCCAGAGTTAACGTGCAACACCTATACCCCCCTCCCCGGTATTGTGCACCTCTAGCATCTCCCCCTACTGACAGCACCACCTCCAAAGTGTAGGGACGCCCATGACTACAGGACATAAGTGTAATGTTAGGGTCAGCAGAAAGGTCAGTGGGGGCCAGGTATCTGACACTGCTTAAAATGTGCCGGATGCTGAAAATGTTTCAGCCAATGTAGCTCCTAAAAACTGTGAAGATCAAGGGGATGGGTAAGTGTTAACCCTTTACTGTGCATGGAAGCCCATTTTAATAAGCCTAAAACTAGCAATGGAGTCCGTTCAATAAAAGAAATACCACTTGTTCATATTAGGGTTTTCTGAATGCCACCTCATGTCTACATATATGGTATACAATGTTCTTACATTGCACTTGTGCTGCTATTCCTATTTTGCAGACAGTTAGAAGAATCCTCGGAAGAGAATACACTTCGCTGTCTTTGTGATTCCTCTGGGTGTAATCGTCATCCTGGGCTTAGTAAGCTGCTGCTGTTGTAAGAGCTCTTTAAAACATTTTAGATACTGCTCTGTTAATGTGTGCTGACATATCACATACAACAATTTATTGGAAAGTGTAACGGCTTCTGGCCAATTCTAGTTATTGATTTGCACGTTTACAAGCTTATAAAATGTTCTATACTGCTTACAACTCTATAAAACCTTCTTTATAAAATTATTTCACAATCAAACATTTAACAAAGTTTGAATCCATATCACTTTTCCAAAGCATGCTTGTCTTTCCAATAAGAAAGCGCAGCATTGATTGCTGGCTTGTTGACACCCAGTGCATAAATGTCTAGGCTAGACAGTCCCGGCCCTGCCAGAAGATAGGAAATGGGTGAATCCATCCTCTGAAAGTCATTCTGCAGTAGTCTGATCTTCTTGCTGTTTTGGTCTATAGCACAAGACGCAGTAACTGTTATCTGGGTTTGTATGACGTTTGTCACACCAAACAGTATATATACAATTTTCTATATATCGTATACCTACTCAATATACAGTATATATTGTAATGTTTGGGGATATTAGCATATATGGTGAGCGCTTAACAATGCAGTCCACTTGCAATATCTTCTATTTAAGGGCATGGAAGCCCACTTTTATTCAAACAAAAGTTCATACATCCATCTTGGATACCCTCGCAAGGGTTGTTCAACATAACATCCATGCAATACTTGCAACATAACACAAGTTTAGCCTCCTGGCTTCCACTTTAAATATTACCACTTCTGACCCACTGGCTCTCTTGAAAGTCTGTTCCACACTTGTACCGGCACCCTCAGGCTCACGGCTCCCCTAGCCTCACCAGTTATCCCCTGCCTTCCTGGCTGTCTTCATGTGCCTTTAGCACACTCACAATCTGACTCCACTTTAACCTCTGAGGGAGTCCTCCTGACTCCTGAGCATGGTCTGTTCCAATTTCCCAGCAGGAGCTCAGCTGTCTGACATCTGGGGGAGTCTTCCTGACCACTGAACACAATCTGTTCCTATTTCCCAGCAGGAGCTAATTCCCCTAGCCAGCATCCTCTCCTTAAGGACTGTGTACTCCTGTGCAATCATTGGGTACTGGTCACTGCTAAACCCAGGACTGGAGTCTTCTTCTCTCCTGAATCACTTAAAACCTCCCAGTCCCAGGATCACAAGCATAATCCAGATAAACCCTTGCTTCCTGACACTTCTCTCATCCGACTGAGAGTCCTGGGTGATAACACCCAATTCTACAGTGGGATTGGCACACAATACCACATTATATATATATTTACAGTTCTTAAAAAGAAATGGTAAACTGGAAGTATGGGAATACTGCTACCCACTTTAAATTAGACTTAGGCACTCCACCCTTGGCCCAGTTAGTGTGTACTACGAACTCCATCAATGAGAAGTACATGGCTGATCCAGCCAGTCCTCCTTGTTGCGTGTTCTAAAGACACAGAAACAGACCTGTGCTTGCATGGTCAGTTTGCATTCCAGGGCTTACTGTTCAGAGGTATAGGCTGCATATAGTTGATTAAGAGCATGTCCATCCTAGAGCCTTGCTGTCACACTGTAGCTGCTCCAAGCCAGTGTATACCATCTGTCTGTTATGTTG
>NW_017308449.1:166462-180280 GCF_000935625.1 Nanorana parkeri | reverse complement strand
ATTAATCAACTCTTTCCTACCCATGGATATCAAACCATTTTGCATTTTATGCATGATTGGGCAACCAGAGAATGTCTGAAGCTCCATTGTAATGGAAGAGGAATAGGGAAGGAGCCACCAGCAGACAAATGCAGTACCGGTATACCTTTGTGGAGACAAAAGAAACAAGACGCACTTATAAAATCTGTCTGATCGGTCTTCCTCATGAGAACAAACTGCTGAGAATAGGACTGCAGCAATATGTGCAGGAGAGAAGTGCACCATGTTTGATAGCTGGCAAATGCACTGATAATAGTGGGCAGTATTTGCAGAAAAGGAGTGGTGAAGGGTACGACTGTACATGCACCACTATATGCAGGAGAGGTGTGCTAAAAGATCTGTCAATAGGCAGCATGTGCAGGAGAGCAATGTGCAGCGTATGACAGCAACAGTATGCGCAGGAGGTTAGTGCAGATGGCATGATGGAGGGCAGTATATGGAGGAAAAGAGTTCAGAGGGTATGAGAGCATCCAGTATGTGCAAGGGAGGTATGGCGGAAGGTATGCCAGTGGGCATTATGTGCATGAGAGGATTGTTTAGGGTATTACAGCAGGCAGCATGTACAGCAGAGTAGTATAGAGGGTATGAAAGGGGGAAGTATGTGTAGAAGAGCAGTAGTGGAGAGTATCACAGCAGGCAGAATGTGTAGGACAGTGGGCAGAATGTGTTGGAGGGTATTGCAGAGGCTATGGCAGTGTGGGATATGTACAGGGGAAACACTTGTGAAGCCGGGATGTATTAAGAGTATAATTGGGGGTTTTAGGAGGGCCGATCAGCAGAGCCAGTGTGTTGAGACTGTGAGCCGATGGAGCTAAAAAGGTAAAACTTGAAATATGCTTAAATGTTTCGGACTACAGCCTTATGGATAGTAATAAAAAAATCTTTCAATGTGAACTGAACAATGGCCTCACATGTTGGGACACAAGAATCAAATATGAGGGTCCGATCATCTCAGAATGAACAATAAGATTTCCTTTGTATGGCCATCTTTAACCAGAAGTTCCAAGAAGCAGGTTCCTTTATTTCCTCACAATCAATGTCAATCAGTTGGTTTCCCAGTTTTCACTGCTCATGTACATATATCATCATCAAAATTGCAACACAGAAGAAACAGCTTTATTTCAACAGAAGCTTTGAAGAGCCTTTTTAAGAGGACAAGATAGAAGACAACAGCTGAGTACCAACAGAGCATTTAAAGGATGCAATCATCTGTGTAATGGCGAGTAACGGACTGATTTTAGTGGTACATTTGTTTTCTAATATATTAGTAATGTTTCTGGGTAGCCCTTAATAAAATATATGTAGACCGGTGTTCTTATTTTTGGTTTGGTTTTCTTTTATAATAGTAACACCTGAGGAGCTCACCTTTTTTGTTCCTTACATATCATTGTATGTCTACAGTATAAAACACAAGTTCACTTGTTTTATTATAACCAAAAACTTGTTCCATGATTGAGATTCATACCATACGATTCCTTCCACTGGTGAATTTGATTAAAGTGACACACTCGAGTTAAATCTTATAAATCCATTCAAGTACCTCAACTATTAACACAAATGTATCTTATTTGTGTATCACTTGGCTGTAGACCCTCCAATCCTCTCTGAATTGGTGCTGACACTGTCCTGCCTTCTGGAGGGGGGCTACTTTTGTTCCTCATGGTCCTTTGTGTGTTGTAAAGTAGTCACCGCACCAAGCTCACTCCCATGACGGACTACAATCTCACATTAAAGGAGAACTATGAGGGGAGTGTTTTTCACTCATCCTCATAGTTCTAGCCGACCTGTGACATGAGACTGTCACTGTAAACTAAACTTGAGATTGTAGTCTGTCGTGGGAGAGAGCTTTACAACACACACAGGGACCATGGGGAACAGAAGTATCCCCCCTCCAGAAGAAAGGACAGTGTCAGCACCAATTCAGAGATGATTTGAGGATCTCCAGCCGACTGATACACATATAAGATACATTTTTGTTAATAGTTAAGGGACTTAAATATATTTTTAAGATTAGTGTCACTCTAAAAAGAGCCTAATATGTGTATGGGAATTAGTCACGAGGATGAATCAGTCAGGAGACAGATTCTCCTGATTCCCTTTGATTGTCTTGGACGTGTGACTTACATGGGCCTAGCCTGTAAAAAAAATCAGACAAGTTTGGTATCCAGGCGATTAAAACTCATGGAATGTTGTACCAAAAAAGAAAAAAAAAAACGCAAAAAAACTCTTGTGACTACTACAGTTGCCAATTGACTAATCAATTGAGGTGAGTGGTACCCTAAAAGAGAGCAAGCTATAGAAAAAACAAAACAAAATGCATTAAATGCATCTAAAAAGTACAGTTAAAAATAAAACACATCCTCATTGAAGCATGTACAGTATATGCAAATGAGTGGATTTCTGCAATGTCTGTGGGGTATCATACCTCTCACAATACATGTGATACAAATTGATACACTATGGGGCCGATTTATCTTACACATGGTGATATAATGGCGAATGCCGTACGCACAGCATTCCCACCACTAGATGGAACCAAGAAGCATATGAATATTCTATGGGTCAGAAAGTCCTGGAGCAAAAGGCAAAAGAATAGGCGAAAGGACGGCATGACATATTTCCCAGGGGGGTCCCTGCAGGCTGCGCCTTTTCCTGGAGAGTCATCAGCAGCAGTTCTTGATGCCCGGCATACTGTCAACAGGGTAGGGGAACAGGTTTTGGTGTAGGAGGTCTCTGCTGTTACTTCCCAATGTTGTCCCTGAGTCGGTGGGTTGCGGCTAGGGGCCAGTGGTTTAAGGGGGTAAGCAGAGATCTTCGGTGGTTGAGTAAGTGGTGCCTGCGCAGACCTCACGCCAAAGAATAGGTTACAGAGAAATTGTTGTTTATGGTGATAATTAATGTTTGAACGGAAATTATATATTTACAAATATTTTATAATAAACGGCTGCTACAGCCATTTTATATCCAACCTGGTGTGGTCCATTATTTAAGGTGGGCATGGGTCATGGAGGGGTTAAGGGTTGTAGTCAGCAGTGGGTGGTTGGGTCATAGGACGGCTGTGCCTTACCCTGTCATGTGTTTTGGTAACTGTAGTAGTTTTCATGGTTTTAGTACAATGCTATATAATAACTTCCAGCGGCTCCAGCTGTGTAAATATTGTACCGCCATCGGGTAGTTTGGTCAATTAATGGATTGTATAACCCTCTACAAACTTGACAAATTTGGGTGCATGTTCTCAGATGAATCAAGATTGTTTTTAACAAAATGTAATTTCCTAACAGTGAGTATTGTGGCTAATGCTACTCAGCATTACTTTCTTCCCTAAAAGATCTTTAAAATCTTCTTGATTCAAGTTAATTGCACTTCACATGGAGATTAACTTTTTTTTCCAAGCGGTTAGCTTTATTTACTGTTAGCCACAGTACATCAGTACACGGCTAACAGTTTCGTGGACATCTTGTTCCAAAACCATGGGCAATAATATGGAGTTGGTCTCCTTTTGTTGTTCTTTTGGGAAGGCTTTCTACAAGGTTTTGGAGGGTGTCTGTAGGAATTTGTGCCCATCCAGCCAAAATAACATTTGTGATGTCACATAATGATGGTGGATGAGAAGACCTGGCTCACAACTGGTTTTCCAATTCATCCCATAGGTGTTCAGCAGGGACGTGCGGCCAGGGGACGTAGAGCCTCACCTAGTATTATGGAGGAAAAAGCGGTCAGCTTTAAGTCTGAAACTGACAGCTTTTTCTCCATTCAGATCGGCTTCTATCAGTTTACACAGCAGTGAAATCCTCCCCGCTGTGTGACCTGTCATGGACGGAGCGCTGCCTGTTAATTACAGGCAGCACTGGATCCGGCTTTGATGGGTAGTTAGGTTACACATAGAGGATGAAAAATTAGTAAAATCTGCGCTTATGGGTTAGAATCGAGTATAATTAAAGCTGCTGCACTATAGACACTAAGGTCAAGAATGGATATAAATAATAAGTGGCAGGTTAGAAGAACCTGCTCTGATGTTATGTCAGGGCTCTATTAATTAATGTGCATAAATATTAGATAGATCTCTCAAAGGTAATACCACTATACACTAAGTGGCCAGATTATTATGACCACCTGACGTTTGTAGGCAACTTAGCTATAATTTGGCACTGAAGTTGCTAGAGGGCCAGACCATTATAAATAGGGAAGCAGGTTGTTTACCACGACAGTAGAAGTGATTTGTTTCTGAAGATACGAGGAAACAACGCGATGTAACAGCCTTTGAACGCGGGATGATTGTTGGCGCTCGGAGCCATGGAGCGAGTATCAGCAAAACAGCAGAATTCGTTAAATGTTCAAGAGCAGCTGTTGTTAAAGTGTTTTAAAGACCGGACTGTCAGCCGAAAATCTGGGTCTGAACGTGAGAATTGTGGCCGTCAGCGACTAGTCAATGTTAGGGCAGAACGGAGAGTGGCAAGACTGGTACAAGACAACAGAAGGGCAACAGTGCCATGTCAGATTCCTCGCATCACCTTTCATCATCTCGTGGAGTCATCTCGTGGCCCAATGAAGTACTGATTGGGTGGTCATAATAATCTGTCCACTCAGTCTATGTGACCTGTGAGTCAACAAGTGAGTCACTACTTCAATGGCAGCTAAATATTAATATTTATATAGGTGCAATAACTGCAATAGTGCTAATGTGCAATCACATTATAATATAGACGAATGGATAATAGTGTACACAATGTGAATAGCAATTTCAAAATTCCTAAAACCTTGATTCAATATATACAAACAATAGAAAAATGATTTTCCATATAAAGATGGATCAAGTTCAAAGTGATGTAAAATAATTTGGTGAAATAATAGTATTTAATCCAATGTGTGCAAAACAGTCCAAAAGTGCTTGAAAATCTCCTCCCACGCCGTGTGTTTGTGTCCACGTCAGCCGCCCCTTTGGGGTGCGCACTCACTGCACTGCAACAGTATCCCATAGGTTCGGTGGATAGCGGAAATTACAAAAAGAAACTCCTCAAGGTGTCGTAAGTTTAGCAATGTATTTAAAAAACTCACAATTAAAATCGAAGAAACCGGCCGGTCAAACACAGCATTCAGATCTGTACTTCCGTGTTGTGTGTAGTATCCAATGGAATAGGCCCGCTCTGATGCTTTTCGTCACATGTGATGTCTTCAGGGGGATCGCAAGGATACCACATAATAACTTTTATACCAGGCACTCCGGTCAGTATCCGAAGGCTCCACTAGATGACCTCATAGTAACATAATACAAACGGATCATAGATTTTCATTCTAATTCAGTGGATTATTGAATCTTAATGGCCACTAGATGTCTCTATTCTCTTTATTCTACTTTGTTATCCTGAAATATAATATAGACCCTACTGTCATATTGAGAAATATACATAAAATTAAAAACTACCAACAATTGGGATCAGATGGAGAACTCAGTTAAAAGACTACTTTTATTAGTCAAAAAGCAATTTAAATCAAAGTCGACATTCAATCCCTTGGGTGCCAATGCGTCCAATGTGAATATCCACTTTGAGTCATTCTGGGAAACTTTCTGGGTGAGGTTGGTACCTCTCCAGTTTTTCTCAACTCTATCGATTCCTATCATTTTGATTTGTTTTTCGGATCGCAGTTGTGAAAAATGTTAAAATGCCTTGAAAGACTATGATTAATAAAACCTTTTTTATGTTGTTAATGTGCTCGTCAAGCCTTTTCTTCAGTTGTCTGGTAGTTCTGCCAATGTATTGTAGTCCACATGGACATTCCAGTAACTAAGTCACGAACTTGCTGTGGCATAATACAAACTTCCTAATTTGGTCATTTTTGTTCGTGGTGTTAGACTTAAAGGAGAACTATGAGGTGAGTGCTTTTCACTCAGTGTATAAGTTTTCATTAGTAAAAAAGATGTATTGCACTTACAAAATCAATAAAAACGTTGCGCTTGATAAAACTCAGCTGAATCATGCTGCTCTGCAGGTTGTGATATCTGTATGCTCCGCCCACCGACTAGTTTAGTCACTCAGACGTCCTCTTTGGGTACGGCGTACACCTATTTTCTTCAGTCTTGCACAGTTGTACCGGCTCCTCTCCTAGACAGAAAAAATGTACTTGTTTTCACTGCACACTGGGAGCTACCTTTTTAAGTTAAAATTCAATGTTATGTCCTTACCCAACTGAACATATACAAATGGAATAGATTTTTAGGTAGTTCTTTAAAGTTCATAGTTGTTGGTAAATCTAAAGGATTGTACAACTAGGCTGTAATGTATGTGGCCAGTTTAAGGCAATGGGGGGGTATGAAAACTGGAGCAGAGCAATCTGGAGCAGTTGCCCATGGCAACCAATCAGCTTTTGCTCTTCAGTTTGTTCAGTTGTTTTTGAAAATGAAAGTTGGCTGCTGATTGGTTGCCGTGTAAAGCTGCTCCAGTTTTGACAAATTCCCTTCAATGCTTTAAAAAAAAAAAAAGAATGGGGGATATGAAATGATTTCTATATCATATTTTCCTGCACAAAAGTATAAACAATGTCTTCTTTATTGACAGATGTTTAAGGAAATGGCATACCGACCTTTCACAATGGAATTTATTTATAATAATATAAGGAACAAATTTCCTGAGCATTGAGTTAGCTGCAACTTATTATGGAGAAGACTATTTATCAGCAGACCTAATAAGGAGGATATAGGAGTATTTTATAAAAAAAATTAAATATATGAATAGTTTTCAGTAAAAATGATGTGCAATGTGAATTTTTATTTGTTCTGTGAGGTTTCTTTGTGATTTTACAGGTAAAGAATTAAAAAAATGTAATATGCATTTTTTAGATATTTTTAGAAATTTTCAACATGGTCTATAAGTGATACTGAGAGCTGATAGCCTTTGAAGTTCCTATGGCTTCCCCTCCACTAACGTCATATGTTCACCAAAATTACTGTATTAGAACAACAACTGTATTATCTGTAAAAAAAATAAACAAACAAAACAAAAGCGCCAAAAACAGATCATAAAACTGAGGAATGCATATGCGGGATTGCTAGGGGTGCTGCCCCACTTCAGCCAAGGGAACTGTATAACTGGAAGACAAAAAGAAAGAGAAAGGAGGGTGCCCTTCTCTTTCTTTTTGTCATCTGTAAAAAATAAGTCAAGGCAACTGAACTTGCTGTATTTTTCTTGAAGACGTTTCACTGGACATCCGACCAGTTTTTCACTGGACAACCCAAGAAGGGTTTTTAAAAAACATCACATCCCTGTCTGCTTTAAACCCAGCAATACACTGAGGCAACAACTGGTTCACCCAATAGACCCAACGCCAAAACACAAGATGAACAACATTGTGTATGCAGTCCAGTGCAGTGAAGAGAGCTCAGAATTGTATGTCGGGGGGGACGAAACAGTAGTTACACCAGCGTATGGCACAGCATAGAAGAGCCAAACCCTCTGGTCAGGATTCAGCAGTATATCTACATCTAAAGGAAAAAGGTAACTCCTTTGAAGACAGTCAAGGTCGCATCCTAGATAGGGAGGAGGACTGGTTCAAAAGAGGTGTGAAAGAGGCCATTTATGTAAAAATGGAGAAGCCAAGATTGACTAGAGGTGGGGGGGGGGAGGACATCTATTGTCTGCCACATACAATGCTGTTCTAACACCTCTCTCTGGGAACCTCCTAGCTCCAATTATGCAAATACAATCATCACCTGGTTGTGACTAACAAATGATGTGGATTGGAGCGACATTCAACATATTTATTCCCAGATAATTTTTGTACGAGTCATTCTGAATTGAGAAAGCTGGTTGGATGTCCAGTGATACGTCTTCAAGAAAAATACAGCAAGTCCATTTGCCTTGACTTATTTTTTATAGATATACCATGACCTAGATGAATGAAAACCTACACAGATAACTGTATTAGAAGAATCAAAGAAGTGTGTGTTTTTTGGGGGGAAAGATGGAAAATGATGAAATTATAATTTACATTAAATGGATTGTTCAAAAACACAATGAATAATCAGTTGATGGTAGGCAAGCTAGAGATGTATCCCAGCTATTCAACAGATACAAAGGACATGGCTGAGAGAATCCCAAGTTGGTAAGATATCACCAAGAAGTAACATAAATTACTTAAAACCCCCCAAACATTATATATTTTCTGAAAGCCAAGACCCTATAGAATAAAATGGTGGCAGTTGCAAATGTTTATGTTGCACGATATTAACGCAACTCCTTATCAAACTCCACAATTTAGTGACTAATGTACTTAAATGCCCCAAAACACAATAAAATACCAATTTTTAAAAATAAAATATAAAAGATGAGGTTACAACGAGTAAATAGATACTCAACATGCCCAGGTTAAAAATTGTGTGCGTTCGTGAAACGGCAACAAAATTCAGTACCCCAAAAAGTCCATAGACGACACTTTAAAAGCCCCCGCAGGTCATCAGTTTAGAGGTGCGCATAAATATTGGCCCTAGAATTATTGCTCTCACTCCGGCGTGCGCGGTGATACACAACATGTGTTCATCGTTTTCATATGTAGGAGCACCCGACGCATGTTTACGTGAAGACGCGCATGCTCCCGGGGGCGGGGGACTTTAAACATTTTTTTAAATTATTTTTAGATTTATTTTATTTAATTTTAAAAACTGTTACTTTTTGTTCTTACTTTACTTTAATTGCTATCACATAGGGGGGCTTGCAAGCCCCCCGTGTGATAGCAGATGGTGGTGACAGGCACTCTTTAAGGTGATGCTGGGGGTCCAAAAGACCCCCAGTGTCACCTTTACATTCCAAATAAGCTATTGAAGTGCAGATCGCATTTCAATAGCTTATAGCTGGGCTTAAGCAATGACAGCTATGGGACCCGAAGTGATGCAATCTGCATCGCTCCCAGTCCCATAGAACTAGGGGGGGGACCGACTAATGGAAGTTTGTCCATCTCCTCCCCAGGTCCCACCGACACCCGGACCTGTAGGAGGGGCAACGGAGCCCTGGAAATACGGCGGGGGACTCCTTCACCGGCCCATAGAAGCGATCTGGTGACAGCTGAGTCACCAGAATCACTTCTACTGTAAAGCTGACAGCCGGCTTTACAAGTTTAAACAGAGTCTGTTTTAAACAGCCCCGATGTTAGCGACATACACTGTACGTCATTGGTCGTGAAGAGGTTAAGGTTTATATTTTTGGGCAAATGAGGAGGGAAAAGGGACAGAGGGATTTGGTTCCAAATGAAGAGCAGTTGGGAGGTATGCAAAGGCATTCAGGATCTGTGCCTATATATAAAGTTTCTGATTTATTTAGACTAATAAGCAAGTGTGCTATTCTACTATTGTATACATTTTTCATTCAACAGATAGTTGGACGTATGCCATTCACACGCAGTACAGCCACTAAATGGAGTTAGAGGAGCACCAGAATGTCCTATGCTCCTCAGCGGCAGCTAGCGGATGTAATGGCATCTGAACAGCATCCGCCCTGCTACACACAGGTTGAAGTCTTTAGATATCAGCCACTTGGCGTGTATCCATTGAAGTTCAATAACGTAAACATATCTTGTGAACGCACTTATGCTTGACACAACTTTAAACAGTGTGTGACAATCTATTTGTTGCCAAAACCAGACTGTAACAAAGCTGTAAATCTACTTCTTAGAACACAGGTGGCTCCTGCTGCTTAGCGCCCCAGTTGCTAGAACATAGGTGACCATTCAGAGCCAACGCATTAAGAGACATTCCCTTATGAACAATTTTCAGAGCCTTTTGTCCTATGAAACTCCATGAACATGCATTCTGTGTGAGTGGTGCCAAAAACAAATGCTTACAGGATTATTTACTCCAGCTGCCGAAGCAACTGAGTGAATAACCGAGCCGTAGTGAACAGAGCCGGATGTTCGGCTGAGCCGAAGTGCAGAGGAACTTCAACTCAGCCGATCCAACATCTGGATCAGCTGAGCCGAAGCTCCGGCAGCTCACTCGCTGCTGTTCGCCCCTATTCACTTAGGGGCCAAACGGCAGTGAGTGAATAGCCGAATGCCGCCGAGTGGCATTCGCCTCAGGTATTCTGCTCAGTACCTCCGTGATACCGAGCAGAATAGAAAATCAGTGAAAAGAGTAGAAAAAAAAGGGTGGAAAAGTATTTTAAAAATGTAAATAGTCAAATTAGAAAAAAGAAATAAAGATATTTGCTCAGGCTCAGTGAATTGTTTACGTAACACTTCCCCAAGTGAAATGGCAAATGCTTCTCATAAATCTGCACACTCAGCTGTCAAATAACCTGCTCTCCCTCACAATTACCTTCTCCTGATTGGATTCCGGGCGTCTGGTGACTTCAAACCTGTGCCGCCCGTCTGCTCAGTGCCGCACGGAGGTTGGGCCTCGGTGGCCTTTCACACCTCTTACCTCAATATGGGTCTTTTGGGTGAACCAGTTGTTGCCTCAGTGTATTGCTGGGTTTAAAGCAGACAGAGATGTGATGTTTTTTAAAACCCATTCTGAGTTTCTCAGACACCCCAGCTACATATGGGATGACCAAATTCTCCATTTGGTCTTGCTTTTCACCCTCACTCATTCTTTCCTCTTCTTTCTGTTTTGACTAACAGATTATGTGGATTTGGAGCAACATTCATCATATTTATTCTCAGAGAATTTTTGTATTATGTATTGTCATTATGAATTGAGAAAGCTGGTCGGATGTCCAGTGAAACGTCTTCAAGAAAATACAGCAAGTCCAGTTGCCTTGACTTATTTTTTATAGATAGACCCCATAAGGTCTGCCTGGACTGCTGGGAGCTGCTGCTGTTTTTTTTTCCTGTTTCTGCAGATTGCATCTGGATTTCTTTTTTAAGACTTCCATTATCTCATAAGACTTGGCTGCCAGGAACTTCGCAAACCATTCTACACAGTGTTGCATTATTTGCTGCTCTGTAATGCACTCTTGTTGGAACTTCACATTACTATTGAATTCCATGAGACTTCGGGATCAGTCATTTTAGAGGTTGGCAAGCTTCTAAAAAGTTACACTGAAGCCACAACTGATAAACCATTTCGGAATTTAGCTCTTCTCTATTTAGAAAATCCATTGGCATTTAGGCAAAGGGAGACTTGCTCATTCAGAAACACAAATAACCCTTCAAATCTGGAAAGGGGCTACTGGCAGGGCCGGATTTCCATTTTAGGCATCTGTAGGCACAAATGGAAATCTGTTCAACCTGAGCCGTCGCCCCTTACCTGCTTCGGCACCTTTCACATATGCAGAGAAGGGCCCTGGTGTTGCGTAAAGGCTGCCCTAAATACCTGTCCACATCAGACAGTGCAGCCTTACACAGTGGCGGGGTCCTTCCCCTGCATTTGCGGAAGCTGGCCGTTCCTGTAGGCGTCATTGGTCTTGGAGCAGCAGAGTACATTTTGTGTAGAATGCATCCTCCCTGCTATTGCCGGTGTTGTATCTTCACACAACAACAGGAATTAGGCAGAGTAGGAACCTGCACAGCACCTCCCTATGGAGGCCTACTCTGCCTAATGGTAAATCCGCCCCTGGCTACTCAAAACGTAGGCACCAAACATATCCATCAAAATGTGGTTGTACCCATGAAGCCTACCTACTTAGTACATTCTCATTTATTCTACTACATACTCACCCTATTCTGTGCCTGGAGCCTCTAGGCCAATGGCTTTCAGGATCTAAAGTCTCCAGTGTATTAAAGAGGAACTTTACCCATATTGTCACAAAACATCTATAGGCATACTTATAGATAATTGCCGGCTTTTTATTCTTTGTATACCTTATTTTTCTTTTCCTTCCCCATTCTTCTCACAGTGGCCATTTTTACTAAGGACAGATTAATCCATCTCCCTTTACTTCTTGGAGCTCTGGCACATGTGACGAGGACATGTGACCATGCACATCATCTCAGGGGAGGAAAATGCCCTTTCCTGAGATCACAGATGAGATTTCCCAGCAATGCTCTGCTGATGTAACCTTCCCAGGATGCAATGCTTGGGCACATTACATTACCTTGCCAGAGAGAACCAGGAAGTAGAAAACAAAAAATTGTAAGTAAAATAAAAATATATTTGTTTATTTAATGAATGTAAAATGATTTCATATCAGTATGCAGGGCTGTACATTGATGTGATTTTTAGCTGGTGGTAAAGATGCGTTTTAAAGGCCGGTTCACACCACAAAGACTGCGTTCCAGAAAGTTCGGCCTCTGGAACGCACTGGAACACAAACTGTCCGGCTCCCTGCGTTTATGGGTGGGAGGGGGCATGGCGGTGCATTGAAGTCAATGGCACCACAGCCACACACCCCCTGCCCACAGCGCGATCGCCCGCACCCGAACGTGTGGCACATTAGTGCCTGCATTCCAGTCCAGTTTGATCTGGTGCATGCAGCATTTATGCAGATCACACTGGATCGGAACGCATGCACTAATGTGCCGAAAGCTCTGGAATGTAGACTTTGTGGTGTGAACCGGCCCTGAGACTAATAAGAAAGCATGCTGTTGTATTTAGTGTGCATGCTTAGTCATGCTTTCACAGGTTTCACAAAGGTAATATTGACACAATTAAATAGAGCGAGGCATAACCAGTGTGTTGCCAAATCAGACTGTTACATAGAGGAAGGAAGTGTCATTTAATCCAAGGTCGCACTTAAAGAAGTATGCAAAGCTGTGATTTTAAGCAGAGTATAGCTACTGAAAGAGTGGAAATGCTGCTAAAATCAAATGTTATTTGTCTCTAAAGTTACATTTATTTAATCCCTTCATGACTGAGGCCTTTTTTTCATTTTTTGCACCCATGTTATATTCCACATTTTAGACCTGAAAATTACTTAAAGTGACATTAAAACCTCAGGTTTTTTAACATAAAACAATACTGTAATGTGCGCCTTACTATAATCCATAAAAGAAAAGAAATAGACACCGGCACTCCAATAATAAATCGATTACGTCTATTTATTGACGTACATCAAAAGCAAAATAACACACTTAGTGTGACGTTTCGGGGACACACAGGAACCCCTTCATCATGGTTGTTTCCCTTCTCTTTGCTGCTCTTCCTTTTAAATCTGTATCTGTTCTCATGCTCTGCAGAACTTCTGTTTTGCAGCAGACTGCCTTGTCTCAGGAATGGATACACGGTGTCTGTGTATACGTTTCTATAGGCTTGTAACCTGAGCTAGCACTACAGGAAGAGGCCCTGAGCTGAAAAGGGAAGTTCTCCCCAGCATGAGAAGACATGAGGATTTAAAAGGAAGAGCAGCAAAGAGAAGGGAAACTACCATGGATTACAGTAAGGTACACATTACAGTATTGCTTTATGTTAAAAAATCTGAGGGTTGAATGTCACTTTAAAACCCCCAAACATTATATATTTTCTGAATGCCAAGACCCTATAGAATAAAATGGTGGTAGTTGCAAATTTTTATGTTGCGCAATATTAGCGCAACTCCTTATTAAACCCCAACATTTAGTGAAAAATTTAATTAAATGCCCCAAAACACAAAAAATACTATTTTTTTAAAGAAATATAAAAGATGAGGTTACAACGAGTAAAACGATACCCAACATGCCCAGGTTACAAATTTCACAAATTGCGTGCGTCCGTGAAACGGCAAAAAACTGCAGTACCCCAAAAAGTCCATAGAAGACGCTTCAAAAGCCCCCACAGGTCATCAATTTAGAGATACCCCAAAATACTGGCCCTAGAATTATTGCTCTCACTCTGGCGTGCGCGGCGATACCCAACATGTGTAGCGTGTTCGTCGTTTT
>NW_017308449.1:163241-164246 GCF_000935625.1 Nanorana parkeri | reverse complement strand
GGTGTCCGGCAGGGGGGGCGGCCCCTTCTTCGGGACACAGAAGCGATCTGGCGACAGGTACGTACGTCGTCAGTCACGAAGGGGTTAAGATTTATTATTGCAACATGCTAATAAATGAGTATAACTTTAAAAAATTCTCAAGCAGGGCCCACCTAACCCTCTTGGTTTGTATTGAAATAGCATTGACTTCCTTTTTTTATATATAAAGCACTGTGCCTACAGCAGCTAATAGTTAAAAAATATATTGTCACGGGGTTTCCAATGTTGTGTAAATGCAAAAAAATTCAAATTGACAGCATTGTCAGTAAATCTCTGGGAGTATGTACTCTGTGTTCTAGAATCAACAATAAACCACACAGGAATGACTCACATTCCTTACTGCTTATGTATAACTGCTATGGAGATACTATATACAGTATACTAAAAATCTTGAAAAATACATTCAGGTACCTTAACTATTAACAAAAATGTAACTTATTTGTGTATCAATCAGTTGCAGCTATTGAAGCAAGAAGGGGAAAATTCATCTATTAAAGTAGAATTAAAGTCTCTTTTGTTGTTTACATATATCTACTGCTAGCGAGCAGTACATATACCGGTAAGCTACAACATAAAAAAAAAAAGAAGTCAAATAGACAATAACTTACCTGTGTCTGCGCCCCTTGCTCCCGGCTGCAGACCACATCTTCCCAAACAGCCGTGCAGGAGGAAGTGTGTGTGGGCGCATGTGCAGTCCATATCACCGGAGGGGGGAGAGGAGACACACAGTAGTAGTGGATGCACGCAGCCGGGAGTGTGCCCACCATGGGTATGCAACCACAGCACTCCAGCTGTTTTGAAACTACATATCCCATCATGAATCTGCTTCTGCGAGTCATGCCTGTGCCTGTCAGACTCTTGCAGTGCCTCAAGGGATTTGTAGTTGCTCAAAAGCCAGCGGGCCCCCCATCTCTGCGCCGAGAGTGTCGGATCATCTGTTCATCCGACACTCCCGGCGCAGATATG
>NW_017308449.1:152648-162849 GCF_000935625.1 Nanorana parkeri | reverse complement strand
CGCTGTGTTTGTGGGGGGGTTTTTTTTGGGGGGGGGGCCCAAAAGAAAATCTTGCACCAGGGCCCCTTGTTCCTTAGGTCCGCGACCAAATATTGGCCATAGAATTATTGTTCTCACTCTGGTGCACGGGGCAATTGTCGTTTTTGTATGTAGGCGCATCCAACGAGTTTATCTGCGGGGGGGGGGGCTTCAATGTTTTTACTTTATTGCAATCACAACCCCCCTATGTGATAGCATGTTAGTGGTGATATGCTCTCTATATTGTGACATTAGGGGTCTATTAGACCCCTAGCAATAGCGTCATGTTCCCACTTCAAACAAGCTATTGAAGTGCAGGTTGATCCCCAGCATTTATAGCTGGGAAATCACAGCTAAGGAGCTTGAAGTGATGCAGTCAGCACCACTTCCGACTTCATTTACCAGGGATATTCAGCATCCATCAGCAAATGTTTCCCACTAACACCCGTGATACCAGTCCTGGGCCTGCAGGAGGGGCAGCAGATTCTAGGAAGCAAGGTGGGGGTGTTGGGTGGGGGGTACCTGTTTATTGGCCCCTGGAAGCCATCTGGTGGCAGCTCAGCCAACAGAGTTGCTTTCAGTGTGAAGCCAACAGTGGGCTTTACACAGGTAAACAGAGTCCTGGCGGGAGTCTGTTTACAGGGGCCCGCATCTAACGTTGTTAGGGACAATGTGTTAGCAGCAAAAGGGTTAAGAGGTAAAGCAGCAGGGATAATGATGTTACAGCAGATTAATAAGAGCAGTTCTTGACTAGAACTGGATACCATGTGGAGATAGTCAGCTGGGCGGATCCAGACTGCAATGTCGGGATCCGTTTCAGCTGCGGCGTTTCAGCATACCGCGAGCTGTAGCTAGCGGTATACTGATCTTTGGGTGATGGGAGGACGTTAGTTTGTGTCTCCCGTTACCCTAAGGAGAACTATGGGGAAAAGCCCTGACCCCATAGTTCCCTTTAAACAAAATGATAGGTTCATTGGAACCCAGATGGACTTTAATGGTACACAAACAGCATTATTCAATAAAATTCAGCTGCGGCGTCTCAGTATACCGCGAGCTTTAGCTCCCTATATACTGAGCTTAGGGTAACGGGAGGACGCTAGTTTGTGTCCTCCCGTTACCCTAAGGAGAACTATGGGGAAAAGCCCTAACCCCATAGTTCTCCTTTAACTTTAGCTCTGATTGTATTCATACAGACACCACACCCATATTTGCCTAAATACCTGAACACTGACTGCATTTCATAGACTGTTTGGTGACATTTGTCCATCTGGAACCTAGGATTTTAAAATCAGAATTGTGTTAAACTGGGTGGTGCCAAATTTGAGCTGTGTATGCTTGTTGCTAGCTGACAAACTACATAAATACTTTTTTACTAATGACCGATACCCTTTTGGCTGTGTTTAATATGCTAAATCTCCCTGTATATACTCCATTTTAAAATTAAGCCCAGAGCAAGGAAAATTAAATGCTTTCCATTGCTGTGGGGCATTTTCCACGCTGCAAGGGTTAACTGCTTGGAAATGGACTTTAACCCTTTTGCTGCCAAGATTTGTTTTTTGCACTCATGTTCTAATCCACATTTTAAGCCTGAAAATTATGTGAAACCCCTGAGAATTTCTGTATATTGAAAGCACAGACCCTGTAGAATAAAATGGCAGCAGTTCCAAATTTGTTTACGTCTCACGATATTAGCAACGCTCTTTATCAAACCCAAAATGTCTGTAAAAATTACACTTACATTCATTTTATTGCACAAAAACACAATACAATAACCATTTTTAGCCTATCCCACCTCAACCTAACCACTGAACTATTACATTCTCAAACCATTCATCCCCACACAGCTCCCTCCTCATGTATCCCCTCCTCCTCCCTTTTAGATTGTAAGCCCTCAGGGGCAGGGCCCTCCTTACCATCTTGTCTTGTATTGTGATTGTAATGTCTTCCTTATATTGTAAAGCGCTGCGCAAACTGTTGGCGCTATATAAATACTATGTAATAATAATTTTCTTGTAAAATATAAATTATGATGTTGCGGCGATTAAATAGATACCCAACATGCCAAACTTAAGAATTGCGTGCCCGTGAAACAGCGGCAAAATACTGTACCCCAAATTGTCCATAGGTGACTGTTAGTTTAGAGTGGATATTGGCCCTGCAATTATTACTCTCACGCTGGTTTACACGGCGATACCTAACATGTGCGGCACAATCATTGTTTTCATACTTAGGCTCGTATGAGGGACTTAAAAATATTTTTTTGTATTGTTACATTTATTTTATTTTAGTTTTTTTAAAACTTTTTTTTCTTTTACTTTACTTCATTGCTATCACATAGGGGGCTCAGAATCTCCCTATGTGAGAGCATATTAGTGGTGACAGGTTCTCTTTGAGGTGACATTAGGGGTCTACCAAGCAAAATATAATAATTATAATACAAAACTCAGACTAGACTTATGTAGCACTCACCCCCGAGGGACCCACCAAAATAACCCGGGTCATTACTAGTTGTCTAGGGGTTTTGGTCTGCCATAGGGACACACCAATATTGTTTTTTTCTGTATCGAGTACCAATATTTTTTTTTGTACTCGCTGAGTACCGGTGCCCCGATTATTAGGAAGTCCGGCGGCGGATCATGACCCGTCGTCTGGCTTCCTGATTGCCTGTGAAGCCAGTGTTCTAGCGGAAGAACACCAGCCTCAGAGGCTGCCTGGCTTTCTGACCAATCAGGAAGCAAGGCAGTGAGTCATGAGGTGCGGTCCGGCTTCCTGATTGGTCATGAACCCAGGCTGCTTAGCAACACGTGAAGCCGGCTTCTAGCCAATCAGCTGCCACATTACAATTGAACCTCCCTCGTCTAGCTCCCACAAAGCTGATATATACCCCAGTAATGCAATGCTGAATAACTTTTATTAACATCTTCATACTGGGGAGAGAGTGTATAGGGATCCTAGACATCCAAGGTAGTACAGACATAGAATCCAGACTCACCAGACCTTTTTAGCATCTCAGAGTACATACATTTGTGGTACAGCGAATAGTATTTTGAGTAGCAGATGAGCAGGGAATAACCACAAATCCTCAGCAGGAGAGACACCGGCCATGCTCCTGAGGTCCTCTAGGTTCCAGGCACCTCCAGTAGTCTTCATCTTCCCTGGTTCACCTCCTTTGACAACAGCACAGGCCTCCTCCATTCTTGAGGCCTAGTGAAACCCTTCCCACACTCCAGCCTCTGCCCACCCCAAGCCTAGCCTGGGGGTCAGGCTGGGCCGCACCTCAACCTGGACTAATCCATGGCTGGTCCTGAACTAGAAAACATGGCTATTCCCTCCAGTATTCCATATCCCAACATGCAACACTGGTTGAGAGAAACCCAGTGATTGGCTGCTGTACTGTACATACACTCTGTGTCTCTGATTGGCTGTCCCACAATAGAGCAGAGTCACACTCCACCCAGGGGGGTACAGTCAATGCCAGACACCTGGAATTAACCAGATAAATGCCAACTATAATCCAGCCAGGCTGACTACAGCCCTTGCAATCACAAAATTTATAGTAGCCACATCACACAAGGTGATTGGGCTACACAATAAATAAAAAGTTTTGTTTTTTTAGTGGAAGACACAATGGTCACAACGACACATCATAGGGCCCCATAGCAAAACTTCCATGGGGCAATCTCGCGGCAATCTCTCTGTGTCCACTGAGACACTACTGTCCCTGATCTTAACATAACTTATTGCCAAATCAAGGGCAGGTAGCAGGAGAGCTGTCAGCATGGTGCTAATTATATAAGCTTTAGATCTTCAAATCATCTCTGAATTGGTGCTGACACCGTCCTTCCTTCTGGAGGGGGGCTACTTTTGTTCCCCATGGTCCCTGTGTGTGGTAAAGTAGTCACCACTTCAAACTCGCTCCCGTGATGGACTACAATCTCAATACAAATTAGTAAACTAAACATGAGATTGTAGTCCATCACGGGAGGGAGCTTGGAGCGGTGACTACTTTACAACACACACAGGGACCATGGGGAACAAAAGTAGCCCCCCCTCCAGAAGGAAGGACAGTGTCAGCACCAATTCAGAGATTATTTGAGGATCTACAGCCGAGTGATACAAAACACAAATACCACCTATAATGTAGAAAAGGAATACTCATAACCCCAACTAGAAAGATTGTATCCCTCCTCCCCAAACTCCACACTTGCAGAAACTAAGTCTTTGAAAACATTAAAAAAAAACAAGCTGAAATACTATCGGGGAGGGTGGGGGAGACTGACTCCTTTTCTCTCCCACTTAAAATGGTTCCCTACCTCACACTTTGCAGTAAGATGGCCCCATAACTCCACCCCCTGAGCTAAACCCACCTATCACTACACCAGCTGGCCCTCCCTCCCCCCTTTTCAAACACAACAGAAAAAAAAGATTCCATCCAATACTCATCTAGCTCCTCCTTGTTCAGGTCTGACCTGCATCAGTCATGTCCCTTCCCCTGCCGGGAACTTTAGTCTGTTATTGTGTGCATGTAATCGTGTATGGAATTACCTGTATTACCTGTGCTTAGATGATCGCCCCTAGATGCAGACAGATTACGTCCATTGATTTTTTATCTATCCCTAGCCATATGCAACATGGAATCATTTTACGTCCCATTACCTGCGGATAGACTGCTACCACACACAATGAACAGGTAGAATACTCTGGTTCTGGAGTAGAATTCCTTTACTTTCTTTATCTTGATTCTTTTATTTTGTGTTGAACTCTTATAGGAGTTGAGGTCTGCAGGCATAATACCTTTCCATCACATTCTCAAACAATTCATCCCCACACAGCTCCCTCCTCATGTATCACTTGCCCCTCCCTTTTAGATTGTAAGCCCTCAGGGTGTAACAGACTTACCCGTCCTCGGTCCAGCACTGTCTGGCGGGGCCAATCACGGCCAGCTCGGCCGTTAGCTCCTCCCCTTCAGGGCCGTTCAGAACGGCCGTTAGCTCCTCCCCTTCAGGGCCGTCCTGGACGGCAGCCAGCTCCGCCCCTTCAGCTCCGTCATGGACGGGACCCAGCTCCTCCCCGCCGCGCTTGGCGAGGAGGGATTTAAGGAAGCAGGAAGGTTTGTTCAGCGTCCGACCGTTGTAAACGGTGCACGCTGAACCAAGACCAGGAGGGATTCGAGCTGTCACCGCACCTAAAGGACCCAAGAGAGACTCCCCAAAAGTGCAAGTAGCCTATGGCAATGTGATAGCAATCTGGAAGTTGCTGAGATATCTCTGAACACTAAGTCTGGAGGGCATTTGATGTGTGTTACTTAGCTTGTGGACTCACTTTTCAAAGGAAGAGTTATCACAGCTTGTGTCTCTCCTATCACATATGCTACAGCTGACTATTAACCACTTCACTGATGTGATCACTGCTAGAGCTAAAATACATGTACTAATAATATTGGTTCTGGAAATGTGAGTTAAATAGCTAACATCCTTAACATAACCACTGAGTTTAATTAGTACCGCTGTAGTGCTGTTGTGTGAACTGTGGGTTGCGAATCTCAGTGGTGCTGCAAGTCTGCAGCGCTGTGGAACCAGGGGTGACAGGGGAGATTCGCAGCTCACGGGTCACCTTAACATACGCGGGATTAAGTAAAGACGCATGGTGTATGCTCCCACACTTACTCATCTGCTTAGACCATACATATAAGTAGTTAAGCAGCAGGGAATGATGATTACTGATTCCTAACCCTCCATCAACCACTAAATGGAGTGTGAAGGAAGGAATCATATCTGAACCCTGTCAAGTCACTAGTGCACTCCGCAGTTGAGAGTCCAGTCGTACCCAACGGGTCGTTACACAGGGGCAGGGCCCTCCTTACCATCCTGTCTTGAATTGTATTGTAATGTCTTCCTTACATTGTAAAGCGCTGCACAAACTGTTGGCGCTATCTAAATACTGTGTAATAATAATAATAATAATTAGACCAGATCATAGACCAAGCCCTCCAACATTGAGGTCCTATAAGAAAATAATCTTATAATAGGCTAATGGCAGCTGAGATAAAATATACATTCTTTAGAGGTGTTGGAAGACGACACAGAGGATGAACTTTGTCCCTAAGCAACAATAAAGTAATGTGTTTAAATATACACAATATTTTCATATCACTTACTAAACATATATAGCGTCTCTTATAAATTGTGATCATGCCTGGATTATCAGGATTTGCTGTTTTCATTACACACTGTCGTGAAATTGTACTGCTACCAGCTAAAATGTACAGGTGAAACTCGAATAATTAGAATATCGTGCAAAGTTCATTTATTTCACTAATGCAACTTAAAAGGTGAAACTAATATATGAGAGAGACTCATTACATGCAAATCAAGATAATTCAAGCCGTGATTTGTCATCATTGTGATGATTATGGTTTACAGCTCATGAAAACCCCAAGAACCCCAAATCCACAACCTCAAAAAAGTAGATTATTACATGCAATCAATAAAACAAGGATTGTACATAGAACAATATCGGACCTCTGAAAAGTACAAGCATGCATATGTACTCAGTACTTGGTTTGGGCCCCTTTTGCAGCACTTACTGCAATTACTTTTGCACGATATTCTAATTATTCGAGTTTCACCTGTATGCATGCTTGCATATATGACTGAAAAAGTGTAAAATAAAAGTGTTCAAAGACATCCATCCATCCATCAGTATCGGTGTGTCTCTTGATCTAATCTCAATGTCAGTCAATTTTGACTAACATAGAGGATAAATCGAGTATGCCATACACCTATGTTTACCCCGATGCTATACTGAAGTTAGAGATTTAAATTGTGGAATACATCATGCCTTAATATTGTACTGGTATGCTCTCTTATAATTTACTGATGTGTACATTTTAATTATGCCTCAACCTGAACTCCTGAGGAAGCAATGCACACAGCCGTGAAACATGTTGAGATAACCCCATCTCAGTTTCCTATTTGTAATCCAAGTCTATGGTAAATCTAAGGAGTCACCCTGGAATAAGTTGTGTGATACAAGAAATAATGTGTTAATTGTAAACAATGTGGAAGAATATCAGATGAGGAGAGATAAATATATATATATATATATAGCAGTGAATGGCAATGCCACGGTGGAGTATGGCAACTTTGGCACCGAGGGCTCTCGGCCAGAGGGGCTGAGAGGGTCCAGAATGTGAAACATGTTATAAGGAAGAGCCTGGCTTTTCAGGTTCATCCAGGTTTTTCTAATTGTAGCTGGGATCTGGAGCTCTGGAGATCTCTTAAGGTGGCCATACACTCTACAACCATCGCACTCTACAACCATCGCAAGACTTTAGTCTTGCGACTTTAGTCTTGCGATGGTTGTACAGGGATTAAAAAAACGTACAATCTGCCTATCTTGGACAGGCAGATCGCACTCTCGATGATCGCAAGCCCGCCCCCCTGAGGGGCGGGCTTCCGATGACCGCAATGCTGAACGGGCAGTGTGAGCGTGTGCACACCGGCCCGTTTGGCATTTGTCTTCCGAGCACCGTTCTAACCAGCCGAGAATCGTACGATTCCCGGCTGGTTTTCGAACATGCTGGTTCGACAGAAGACGTGCGACCGTACAGTAGAAACGGTCGCACGTCTCCGTTCACACTGCTCGATTATCGTACGAAAAACCGATCGCATACGATTATCGCACGATAATCGTGCAGTGTATGGGCACCTTTAGAGCTCTGGGTGGGATGAGATCTCCAGTCCTGGGGCCAGGTGTTACCAATGGCCAGCATTAGCTGATCAGGTGGCTGAGAGCAGCCTTATTAGGAGTCTAGACCAGAGTTCAGGGAGTTGGAGTTGTGTGTGTGCAGGAAGCACACGGACACAGGCAGACTCAGGTGCGTGCTGGACGCACGTGGAACAGCCGGGTCGGGAAGGTCTGTGAGCCAAGGGACCTGTTGGATGCACTGCTGGGAGAGCAGTGTGAGTATCACACAGAGGTGTTCTGAGAGCCTTAGAGCTGAGAAAAGCTACTAAGGACTGTATATGCTACAAAGGACTGTATATGATAAAGAAGGTTGATTATCATGACAAGTGCATAAATGTGGCCTTTATGTGAACAGTGGAAGGCTACCCTGTGGATGAACAGAGACCTTTTGTGTTTGCTCTTAATAAACTGTGTTTTACTTGAATTTCCTGGACTACAGTCGAGTGTCCTTGTTATAATGTTACTATATATATAATTTCCTGGCACATCATGGCAGCACACAATGGGTTAACACTCCGCCTCTTAACCCCATAGGACAAGCCCTCTACAAGTTTTGACCCCTGTGGCTTGGACCCCCATTCTTTTTTTTCGTCCTCGCCATGCAAGCTCTCTGGATGGATCTATTAATGAAACTTTTTACTACAACCCTTACCTGCCGATTTTTCGGCTGTTCCATCTGGGGTTAACCTTCCCCATGGTGAGGTCCCTGCTACCTGCCCTTAAACAGGGTATGCCACGGGAGTCTCCGGTTCTCAGTGTCCGGGGCGTCATCTGCTTCAGGGCTGCAACGCTCGCTAGGCTCTCAGAACCCCCTGCTTCTGCTGGCCTCGTCGGCGCCCCTCTTTCGCTCGCTCCGTCCGCCATAGGCTTCTCTGTCATGGCGGACGGAGACAGGATCTTCCCCAAGATGGCGGCCGTTGGGCTACTGCGCATGCGCGGGCGTCTGACGGCCGTACAGTGTATTTAAACTCGGCAGCAGCGGCAGATATCGCTGCTGCCACATTCTGCTCAGGATATTCGTCAGTTACAGGTATGTGGGGGGACGGATTAGGTTTCACTGGAACCCTGCTGCATGTCTGGATGAGTCCTTACATGCCCTTCCCTGATGTTGCTTCTCTCTCTCTCTCTCCCTCAGTAGCAGAGCTATGGCTGACACAGCTGCCACCACAAACACTGCACCACCAATTAGGTAAGGGTCTGGTAGGTGTTTCCTTTTTAAAAAATAAAAAAAAAGGCGAGGTGGTAACAATTTCCTTACTGTTATTACAGCCCTCCTCATGAAGCCCACCACAGTCGGAGACACTCCCGGCGCAGCTCTCGTTCTCCCAGAGGACATACAGGTGAAACTCGAATAATTAGAATATCGTGCAAAGTTCATTTATTTCACTAATGCAACTTAAAAGGTGAAACTAATATATGAGAGAGACTCATTACATGCAAAGCAAGATAATTCAAGCCGTGATTTGTCATAATTGTGATGATTATGGCTTACAGCTCATGAAAACCCCAAGAACCCCAAATCCACAACCTCAAAAAAGTAGATTATTACATGCAATCAATAAAACAAGGATTGTACATAGAACAATATCGGACCTCTGAAAAGTACAAGCATTCATATGTACTCAGTACTTGGTTTGGGCCCCTTTTGCAGCACTTACTGCAATTACTTTTGCACGATATTCTAATTATTCGAGTTTCACCTGTAGTTCGCACGGACGCAGTCGCTCCCATTCAACTCATGGGTCTTCACACACCCACCGTTCTGCCAGGGGGTTCCCACGACACGGCTGTTGGGTCTGCGGCAAGCAGGCTCTGCCGGATAAAATGGTCTGCCAAGATTGCCTAAATGAAGCAACGCAGGATCATGTCCCCCCTCCTACGGACATTGCGGCCATGGTGGAGCGTTCCGTAAGGGAATGCATGAAGCAGATGGCCTGACCGGTCCCTCCAGGACCCACTATTTCATCCCAGTCTTTGGATCTTTCTGTGGATTCTGATGCGTCGGAATACGCACATGACGCAGAGGAATGGGGCCGCTCGGCTCTCGATTTTTCTCTGGTCGACCCCTATGTCACAGCGGTCAAGGAGGCGTTAGGCTGGGAAGACCCAGTTACAGAAGCACCCACAACAAAGAAGTATTTCCTTCACCTACAAAAGGTGTCTAGTACCTTTCCCTTTATGGAAGAAATAAAGGGCATCGTCCACGACGAATGGAGGAAGTTGGAAAAGAAACCAAATCTTACCAACCGGCTAGCCAAGCTGTATCCGCTCAAAGAGGAGGATATCTCCAATCTAGTCAATCCACCTGTAGTGGACGCAGCGGTTATGCGTCTTGCGCGCCATATTACGCTTCCTATGGACGACGCGATCTCCTTCCGGGACCCCCTGGAACGGAAGATCGACCTAGATCTGAGAAGGGCATACTCGGCCGCAG
>NW_017308449.1:106538-151288 GCF_000935625.1 Nanorana parkeri | reverse complement strand
CTAGATCTGAGAAGGGCATACTCGGCCGCAGGGGGCGCCTGTCGCCCGGCCATAGCACTTACATCAGTGTCCAGAGCAGTGGCCTTCTGGATCAATAACATTGAGAAGGCACTACGGGAGAACGTGGACACAGAGGAAATCATCTCGGCCCTTCAGGAGCTGAGACTGACGGGGGATTTTATGGCTGAAGCTGCCATTGACATAGTCCGCAGCTCGGCTAGGGCTATGCTGCACACAGTCACCGCCAAAAGAGCACTCTGGCTAAAACCCTGGATGTCTGATAACTCTTCCAAAACCACCTGGTGCAAGATACCCTTTGATGGATCTAACCTATTAGGCAGGAAGCTGGACGCCGCCATATCCAAAGTCACGGGTGGAAAATCTGGTCTGCTGCCTCAAAATAAGAAGCCATTTAAATGGCCAGCGCCGTTTGCTAACAAAAAATTTACAGCTGACAGATCGAGAGACGCCAGGTCATATCGACCAGGCCGGGAATTTCGGCGCAACTGGAAGGGCACTCAGTCTTCACTCTTCAGATTTCCCAAGCAGACCTCTTCCTCTGGGCAAGAGGCGAAGAAGTCTTTTTGACAGTTATGGCTCCCCGCCACATCCAGTGGGCGCGCGCCTGCGCTTTTTCTTCCAGACTTGGAGATCGGCCATACAGGACAACTGGGTGCTTGCTACAGTATCAGAGGGTCACCGTTGGAGGTTTCACCACACCCCTCCACGTGCCCGATATGTTCCCACACAGGTTCCAGACTCCCCAGCAAGAGTGTTACGCTTTTTCTTCACTACATTCAAGCCTTGCTGGACAAGCACGCAGTCATGCCAGTACCTCAGGAGGAAAGGTTCACGGGAGTTTACTCTCCTCTATTTTTGGTCAAAAAGAAATCTGGAGATCTCAGGCCAGTTTTGGACTTAAAAAGGCTCAACCGGTACATCATCGTTCCAAAGTTCCGCATGGAATCGCTTCAAACCATTCTTCCACTTATCAGGCCCTGGGATTGGATGACGTCCATCGACTTGGCAGATGCCTACCTTCATATCCCTATCCATCCCCGGTTTCAGAAGTATCTCCCTTTTTCCTTCAACGGCCTTCATTTCCAATTCTGCTGCCTCCCTTTCGGAATCTGTACAGCTCCCAGGACGTTCACCAAAATTATCCTTCCGGTGATCGCACTTCTTCGAGAGGACGGCCTCAGGGTGAATCATTATCTGGACGATATCATACTTGGTTCCTCCTGCTGCTGCACCTCAGTCTGGAACCTCCGTTCCTCCTTCCACAGAGGGAGGACATTCCGTTCCGCCTTCCACAGAGTCAAGGCCAATTCCTCCATCCTCACCCATCCGGTCTCAGGTTGGCGGCCTGGAAATTGAGAGGGACAAACTGATCACCCTAGGTTTCTCCCACTTGGTGATCAACACCTTGCTGCAGGCCCGAAAGGGTTCTACAAATTCTACCTACCAACGCATCCAGATGGCGGCCAGAGACGGGTTCGATCCCTCTTCGCCTTCCATCAATCATGTGCTCAGTTTCCTCCAGTCTGGGCTGGATCTGGGTCTGAGCTGGAACACTCTCAGGGTCCACATTTCAGCCCTTTCTGCGCTCACGAACATCAGATGGTCGTTTAACCCTTTAGTGCGACAGTTCCTAAAAGCTTGTCTTAAGCTGAAGCCCCCCAGAGTATTGTCTTTTCCTCAGTGGGATCTGGCAGTGGTGTTGAAATCTCTCGCACAGTCTCCATTCCACCCGTTAACAGAGGCCTCTGTGTGGCACCTTACAGGCAGCCACCAACAGGACTCTGGCCTCATGGCTGGTAAAGCTGATCCACGAGGCGTATGTGGTCCAGGATCTCCCAGCGCCTCAAGAAGTTAGGGTGCATTCTACCCGAGGTGTGGCTACTTCATGGGCAGCATCTGCCAGTGTGTCAGCTGAAACGATTTGCAAGGCAGCTACCTGGTCCTCCTGAAGTACCTTCGTTCGGCATTACCGAATGGATCCTGCTGTCCTCACTACTGTTGCCTTTGGCCGGACGGTTATTTCCGCTGGCTCCTCGGCTTAGTTGTATCACTGTTATTAAATTTCCTTTTTGCAGTATTCCCTCCCTGTGTGATTTCTATATCCCATTGTGTGCTGCCATGATGTGCCAGGAAATCGGAAAATTGAATACTTACCTATCGGTAATTTTCCTTTTCTGGTGCATCATGGCAGCACACAGGACCCACCCTGCATGGCTCGTACTTGTTACGAGAATAGGGGTCCAAGCCACAGGGGTCAAAACTTATAGAGGGCTTGTCCTATGGGGTTAAGAGGTGGATTGTTAACCCATTGTGTGCTGCCATGATGCACCAGGAAAGGAAAATTACCGATTGTAAGTATACAATTTTCCGATATAGTGAGAATTAACTTCCAATGGTAGTGCAGTAAGGATGCATCCACTCGCTCATTACTTCTTTTTAAAGGGCTTCCTTGCCCACTTTTATTAAATAAACATTCACAAAACGATGTGATCACCCACGCAGGGGTTCTTTAGCATCTCTTGCAAGGAAATACAGGCACATCCAGGCTCCTGTCTTTGCATTCACAGCACCGCTGCTCCTGCCTCAGGCCACTGTCTGTTCCTCCAGACGGTCTCGTGCTAACCTGCACAATAGGTTTCACAACCCCGCAGCTCCCTGCTGCACTGGCCCCCACTCTGACTCCTGGGTGAAGTTCTCCTGACTCACAGGTGGGGCCCTGAACTTCACCCAGCATCCTCTTCATAAGGGTTGTGCCCAGGTGCACCATCATTTGGTGCTGGCTACCACTAAAGCCTGGACCCAGGAATGGAGATTTCATCCCTCCCAGTTCTCTTCCAAATCTCCCAGTTCCAGGATCCCAGTTATAACTTAGAAAGTCCGGAAAGAATTGCAAAGCCACCTCTTTCCTGGTAACAGTATTTCCGTCCTGAAACTACTCAGCTCCTGGATATCACTTTCCAACAATGATCCTCCTACACCACTACTGTCATTTCCCAGCTGTATCAGTGATGTAGCTCCTGAAAAGTCCCAATTCATAAAAGGTTAATTTAACTACTTGCCGTCCAGCCAATTGTAATAAAACGGCCGGCCAGCTGACTGATAAGGGCAGGTGTGTGTTTAACATCCGGTCCTGCTCACTAGAAAGAAGTCACCAGCACACCAGGAATGTGAATGTCAAATCAGGTTCATTCATAAATGCATCACTTATAAATGATACAACATTTCAGCGGCCACACAGGCTCCCATCTTTAGCGTAACACTGACCAAAAGTATAAAAGCAGACTGGTGGTATATGCAGTAAAGCCATGGGTGCATCCTACCTACTCTGACACCATAATGACATCATCATTTTGCCAAAATAAAAAGAAAAGGCCAAGTAAAGCATGTATAAACAATGTATAGAAAGTGAATGTGTATAACATATTGTGCCCGCGTATGTAAATGTTATCCAGATCGTGGAAAAAGCTGCTCCCGCAATCTGGATATGGCAACCACGTCCTCCACTAGCATAACAACCAGAGTGAGCGACCAAGCTCCTGCAGATAAAGGTGAAGCAGTGGTAATCATGAATTATCACTAATATAATAATTGGATTCAAGGACTTTGTGCTGATAAATCAAGTTACCAGCCCATAACACCTCCTCTTTGGCCTACCTCTACATAGATTATTCCCCCTTCAATCTATCATGGATGCTGTTGCCGGACTCATCCACCTAACCAACCACTCAGTGTCGGCAACTCCCTTCTGCCGATCTCTCCACTGACTTCCAAACGCACAAAGAATAAAATTCAAAATATGAACAACTTAGCAAAGTCATATACAACTCTGCCTCAGCTATATCACCAATCTTAGGGATGCACCGATAGCAAGCTCCAAGACTAGACTAGAGAACAATTAAAAACTTAGGAGGCAGCTGTCATTTGTAAGGAGCACACGGAGCTCCTGGGATTTGTACATCTCTGTTATAATGTTTGATTTTGTTTTTATAAATATAAATAAAGGGATGCACAGATACCAGTTTTGCAAGTAAAAGTACTGATACTTGAGGAGTACTTACAAGTACAAGTACTGATACATTTTTGTTTATTGTCATGTGACAGTTTTTCTAAAACAATACAGACTAATGATTTCAGGACAGTGGTGGAGCACCAGAGTCCGGTTACAGCTGCAACCCTGGTAGTTCTCATGAAAATGACAAGTATCGGCACTGGTATCGGTGCATCCCTAACCAATCTCATCACAAAATTTTTCCCAAACTGTCCTCTCCCCTCCTCCCAAGACCTCCTGTTCTCTAGCTCCCTTGTCAACTCGTCCCATGCTCACCTCCAAATGTTCTCCAGACTCTCTCTCTTCCTCTGGATCTACATACTCCAACCTGCCCGTCTATCTCCTTCTCTCTCTGCCTTAAGGCAATCCCTGAAATCTCATCTCTTCAGTGAAGCCTATTTCTGCTCTATCTAACCACTAAACGATTACTTTCTCAAGCAACTCATTCCCACACAGCTACCGCTTGCCCTCTCTTTTAGATTGCAATCTCTCATGGACAGGGCATTCCTAACCAGGCAGCCAGGACACAGAGCAGCGCCCAGCGGAGAGGAAAGAAATCACAGATGCACCGACATATCGGCAGGAAAATGGCACTTTCAGCATTTAGCCAAAAGTGCCATTTTCGGCCGGTGCCCCCCCCCCCTCAGCTCTACGCCCGGGGCCAGCGCACCGGCTGCCCCCCCGGTTGTTAGGCCACTGGACAAGACACTTGTTCCAGCCCTCAGGCAAGCAGCACAAGCAGTCTACTCCAAAATAAATACATTAGGGATTTACTTGTGCAAACTGATGTGAAGTGGAAATATGAGACCCCGAAGCATAATTTCTCAAAGAAGGGTTTTTATAAATGCTTTGATTGTAACTTTTGCAACTCCTTACCATGACAGTGGAGGGCGTGTCTGTCACATCCAGATCGCGGGAGCGGCTTTCTCCACGATCTGGATAATATTCACATACATCTGTTATGCACATCCACTTTGTATGCCTTGTACATGCATGCCTTACTTGGCTTTTTAACTTTATTTTGGTGGGATTATGATATCAGAGGGGGTGGTATGTGCCTACGACTTTATCGTTTATATAACTGGTCTACTTTTACACTTTTTGTCACTATGTTAGCCCCATTAAGGGACCCTGTGTGGCCCCAAAACGTTGTATCAATTAAGGTGATGCATTTGTGAATAAATTTGATTTGATTATTTCACATTGCTGAAGTGTTGGTGATTTTCCTCTTGATTGCGATTGTGATAAAGAGGTGCTTGTAGTGTGTTGCTGTCACTACAAGCACCTCTTCATCATTCAGATAATAATGGCTGCAAGGAGTGTGGTTTAGTGCTACGATGGCTGCATGCCAGTGCTCAGTGCACCATTTATCCTGTCAGTAAGTCCCTACTCCCAGAGAGCCGGCTGAATGTGCCAAAAATTCAAGGCTGTCAGCTAAAAAAAAATTGGGCCTACTGTGAGGTAAAGCTAAAATGTTAGTGACTAACTTACAAGTCCAATTCCCAGTCTATTCTCACATGCAAAAATAGGAGAACTTAAGCCAGCAATCACTGCATACTAGAGGTAAGAAAATAAAACCCTGCCCATACACATGATTCATCCGGCAAACACCAGCAAGCCTAACAAGTACTGTATTTCCTTGACAGTAGCTTTTCGTTTACTCAGAAGTTTGTCAAATTAATAGGAGCCATCAAACTCAAATCCAAAAAAGTTAAAGCTACCCAGCCAAATAAGCAAAAGGCTGTTGTCACCATGTCTGGACCATGTCCAGATCAGAACCATTTGTTCTCTGACCAAAAATGCATACTAATGTATCCCTATGGTATATCTGGGTTCTGTTCACACCAGTGCAGTCCGTTCTGGTGCGGGGGAAAAAATGCTGCTTGCATTATTTTTTCTGTTCTGGAACACACCAAAATGCATATAAATGCATCAAAAACACATGCAAAGGCTCTGGAACGCACTGGACTGCACTGAAAGTCACACCAGAACGGGACAATAAATACACTGCAATGTGTTTGCAGATCTGCTCCAGATCTGGTCTGGACATGGTGTGAACATAGCCGGAAGATCAACCTAACATCTGCCTTGGCTAGTAGAGCTTCCGCTCTTAAAGACTAATCACATCTAAAGCCTGATCAAAAGACAAGAGGAAAGAACTCTTGTCAATACTGCAATTTATTGAAGACCCCTTGGAAAATGTTGATGGTTGTTTGTTTTTTTTAGGGGCAACTCCTAAAGACCTGAATTACGTGAAAAGACAGGAAAAAAGGCCAGATGCTCTCCCCTCCCTAATCTATTTAGCAAACGTATTGCTCACAACATGAGGCAAACTGACCACTGACTACTGAGACTATAGAAATACTGATGGCACTCATGCAACCAGGAAGCTCTGAAGGACAATCCTGGGCTGCACTGTCCTCTGGGGGAAAAGCAGCTCTGCAGGCCCACCTCTGAACTCCCTCATTTCCTGGAATCATGCAAAGGCTCCAGCCTGGGGTGATAACATCACCAGCTGCGACTCCCAGCATCTTTCCCTCACTTCAGTGGTGGGTAAGGCCTGAATGGTTTCTGATTCCTCTGCCCCTTGCCGGAAACCAAATACCATTGATTTCTGAATGGGTTCCCCGTCCTGTACTTGCACAGACTGTTGTGGAGCTTCTAGGACCCACCTTCAATCAGGAAACCTCAATGTCCTGATGCTACTTGAAGAAGTAAAGGCTGACCAGCTGTATGAAGTATGTGCTGCTGCTGAAGCTGCATGTAGGACATCCCTGGCTTTGAAGATGTTCACAAAAATTGCCAGAGCCAAAATTCACCATCCTATTCCTGGGCCCAACTTATCTCCTGCAAAAGCTGGCCCATACCCGAAAGCTGGCTGAAAAGATTTGTGACAGAAGCAGGTTTTCACAAATGCTTAAAGAAATCGTTCATTGGCCACTGAAGTTCTTTATCTAAATTCAAGAATAGCAGTAAAACATTACATTAAAAACCGTGCATCAGGTACCATAAACCAAAAAAACGGAGAGATTGTCTCGCTTGGCCTACTTACTCAGTTTGTTAACAATGTATTTCAATTATTGTATATACATACATACAGTTTGTATAAATACAGAGGCCCAAAGCGAGGATCAATAAACACCTTGTTTCATAATGTCCAGTCACTTACTTCTTCAGGAGGCTTTGTGACACTGTCACTTCTGTGACAGGTGAGAGAGGAAGAGCACAGCTCTCCCCTCTCACTGTCTACAGTCTACACGGAGCGGCAGGGTTACTTTTAACCCTGCCGCTCTGCTCACCGCTCTCCATACTGAAGACGGTGGGGAGGACGAGCCAGTAGATGGAGCTGGGAGGACGCAGCATGGAGAGAGGTAAGTGCAGAGGAGGGAGGCGGCGGCGGGGGGCGGCCCGGCAGTCTAATTACAAGTGTTCTCGGCGACATCGCCGAGAACACTTGTAAAGAAACAAATGATTTCTCCTATTCTACATATAGCTCTGTTCGTGCAAAGCAGGACTAAATGTAGAAAGTAAATTACACCCGGAACTCCATGTTCCGGTTGTCGGGAGATTCAAACCTGTGCCGCCCTTCTGCTAAGTGCCGCCCCGGTGGCCTTGTCGGGAATCTGGCCCTGCGTATAACTGGGCACCAGCTCAAGCATAGGTCTGCCAAAAGGATAATAATATCCATGTGGGCCCTCTTTACCATCTTGTCTTGAATTGTATTGTGACTGTAATGTCTTCCTTATATTGTAAAGCGCTGTGCAAACTATTGGCGCTATATAAATCCTGTGTAATAATAATAAGGTAACCATATAAACTAGTAACTATGTGCACATGACAATTATCTATCTCATATATCCCATACCTGGGTAGAATGTCTTGTATTGCAAATTCCTGTGTCCAAATCAAACACAATAGCCCCAGCGTCTGGAAAGGTCACATATCCAGCAGGCAAATGTAAATCTAAACTTAAAAGACTAAATTAGGTATACCCCCTATACATAGGGAGAGGGTCATACATAGATGTCTTCTTAAAGGGAATATATTGTGTATTTCTAATGAGTACATGTTTTGAGATTTGTTTACTGTGTTTACCTTAATGCAGTTTGTAATGACACTTTCATATTATTACATGCTTGCTCTTCCAATTTTTTGTTGTTGTATTAAAGGTTTGTGTAAGCGGGGTAGCGTGTAGCTAACGTATAGGGAGAGATACTGTGGACTGCAGTGGCGGGCTATATATCCTGTAGTAACCTTCAACCCCTTGTTCAACGTTATATAGGTTATGTATCAGCAAATGTGCTTCCTTTTCTTGTAGCATTTTTTTGTTTCCTTTGTGGTCTTTTATACTCTCTCTCTTGATGAAAAAGCAGTTGCTTTGCTATTTGTAAGTCAAACTTTTTGTATAAGACAAAGATCAATTCCACAGTCAAATATGCGCTGCTAGATTACGCCGTCTCTGAGGCTGTCCATAAAAATGGTGCTGTTCTGTAACACCACTTACAGATTGAAGGCATCCTCTTCAGGGATGGCCAAAATGCGAACCTCCAGCTGTGGTGGAACTACGAATCCCACAAGGCTTTGCAAGATTCTCACAGCCACTGACATGACTGGAGAGAGATGCTTAATGGGATTTGTAGTTTCACCACAGCTGGAGGGCCGGAGTTTGGCCATCCCTGCTCTAAACCAACATTTCTTAACCATTTTTTGTCACAACACCCTTTAAAAGTATGCAAAATCTCAAGGCACCCCAGTCTAAATTGTACAAAACACAGAAGCAGCACACTTACCAAAACACATTGCCCTGTCTAACAGTATGCATTAAAAACAGAGGTTGTATTTGCACAACTTTTGCAAAATATGTGGAAGCCACATTGCCCTGTCAAGATTCCAGTCTAAATTGTCATAGACTTTAAGGGGGACCGTATGCAAAAACACCCAAAAAAGTGGGTTTCCCCTTCACATTAAAGTGCCCCCTTCAAATCAAGAATCCCCCTTTCACATCAGAAGCCCCATTTTCATATCAGAGTCCGATCCTTTTATTTCAGAGTTCCCTTTTACATCAGGAGCCCCTTCACATCACAGTGCCACTAGCACAACATTTTGAGGCACCTCTGAGAAGGCCAAGAGGCACACCGGTATGCCACGGCACCCTGGTTGGAAAAGGCGGATCTAAATCTGTATTTTTGTATTTTCAATGTTGCCCTCAAAGCCCCATGAAAAAAAAAAACTCTCCGTATGTTTTGTTTTTAATTTTTGCATTGGCACATGTCCTCAGTGGCAGTGCCCAGGTTCCAGGTGACTTTTTTTTAATGATACTGTAATAGGTTTCTTATTGTACAAATGACAAGAACTGAATCATAATACTTGCCCCTGGAAATGTCAAATTAGAAGCAAGATTTGAGAACCCAACCCGAGCATGTACACCCCTCCCTGATGGTGACCAGTGCAGATTGAATCCCACTAGCAGGGAAAGGACTCCCAGATGTTGTGGAAATTCTTTGTGTTATACAAACCTGTGCCCTGTCTGTTAGAGCAGAACTCTGCTTTGGCTCTCCACAATCTATCAACAAATACAACATTTTTGTTTACAAAATGTGTGAGCATGATTTCCTAAACTTTTCACAAAATAAACCTTAGTCTGTGTGGTCATCAAAGCTTTTGGCGGTGTTATGCCACTTACTAAGTCACTTGTAGAACAGTATTTCATACAGATATAGCTTCCTTCCGTACTGGTAGACCACAGCTATATTTCAATCAATGTCATTTTGTTCAAAGTATTAGGAAAGCTGAAGCCGCTCATCCCCCCACAGTCTCTAAGCATCTTTTATGTGGTCTCTCTGTAGGCCGGTACTGTATTTAATCATTGCAGCTGTTTTTGCAGCCTGAAAGCGTATCTAAACTGAAAACCAAAAATTTTATATATTACAGCTTACCAATTCTTAGATGTGGTCAGTGGCGACACAAGTGGGGTGTGAGTGCAGCCTGCACTAGGTAAAACCATCAGAGGGGGTGACTCAGTCATTTTGGTGTCACCCCGCTGAAAAGCTGTACAGCTGTACATGAGAGGAGCAGACCCCGGCGGTATACCTTATCCCACCGGATATCCGTCCCCTCCTCTTGCTGCCGGTGTTCTGTCGAAAGCTCCAACTCATCGAGCTCACCATCTACCTAATTTCCGGTGCTCAGAAAGACTGGAGCTCTGGGCAGTTGCGCTGCGCATGCGCGCATAGCGTTTTCAGAATACTCGTTGAGTTTGCCACCTGCTGAATATTGTTAAAATGCAGCTGTACAGAGCTCCGTCAGTCTTTGTGTTTTGCAGTCTAACGCCGTCTGGTCGAAATCTCCAACTTGCAAGCAACCGGCAGTGAGGTAGTTGGAGATTTCGACGAGTTGGAGCTTTCGATAGAACACCGGCAGATAACTGCACATGATGTGATTACACGTGTGCGTGATGACGTCACACGCATGCATGATGGCGTCCCGGCGGGTGACACCCAGCGCCCGCTCCCGGCGGGTGACACCCTGCCTGGCGACGCCTCTGGACGTGGTGTCTGCATTAGACTTTTTTTATGGCCTTTTTTCCTTTACTTTCACCTGGTGATCCAGCCAGTAAGTCTCATATTTTTCCACTTCCTTTATCAGACCAAGCTGTCTAGAAAAAGTATCAAATAGAGAGTTGAGGCAAACCATTTAACACTGTCAGGGATGTTTAAAATGGCCAGCTTTTATTCATGTATGTAAAAACTTTATCCCAAAAGGATAAAGAAAAAAATGTTGCTCCTCCTGTCTCACAAGAGGTATATTATATATGAAGGGCAGTGACGTGCGGTACCTCATATTCCGGGTAAGGCATTGCCCCGCCCTGTCGTTCGAGGCCCCACCAGCTGAAACCCCGACCCCACCAACCGAAGTCCCGCCCTCATTTGCAGAATCCACGCCCCCGCCAGACGAAGCCCTGTCCCCAACACGTCCCTAAGCTAGTGTGAAGGAGGAGACAAGGAGGAGCCTCCCTGTCCCTCACTAACTACCTGTCAAAAGCCGGATGCAGCGCTGCCTGTAATTAACAGGCAGCGCTCCGTCCATGACAGGTTACACAGCGGGGAGGATTTACCTGTAGATGCTGATCTGAATGAAGAAAAAGATGTCAGCTTCAGATTTGAATATCAGCTTCAGATATAATATTCCCCTCCATATTCCACCCATTGTACTGACCCCAGGAACTGACACTCCACTCCTCCCTTCATATATAGTATAACTCTTGTGAGAAGTAAAATTTTTGAGGAAAGCTAAAAATGAGGGGCTTCGAGGGAGGAGCAGGGCTATGCAAACAGACAAGCGGGAGGGGGAACACATCTCAACTGGGGAACAGGGCTAAAAATGCTGAGCTCTGATGGAGGGGAGGGGCTACTGATAGTGCTGAGCGACAGGAGGAAAACATCTCAACAGGGGAACAGAATTCGATACAATGGGAAGCAGCAGAGGAGGCTCTCTAATTAGGCAGCCACCTAATATGCCGCCAGCACCTCTCCCTGATTATGTTCAGCTCGGCCAACCTGGATTGCCAACTGGCATACTGTAGTGAGGTGATCCGAATTGGCCAGCCCTATTTTTAGTGGTGGGCCTGCGGCTGGAACTCGGTAGCCCCATGTTAATGCTATGACAATGATGCGGTTTAAGGGTGGCTCCATTGCTCTTCCATAGAATGGAGCGACCTTAGACAGGTGCCCCAAGACAGGAAGTTACTGGCCAGATCACAAGGTGAAAATAAAGAATAAAAAAGCCAAAGAAAAAATTTAATGCAGCCACTAAATTTAAGGATTAGTAAAACTGCAATGTAATAAATCTTTGATTTTGAGTTGACAATGAACAGTTTAAGGCCACGTTCCCACTGCGCGATATGCAAATCGCGCGTTTGTCGCGCGATTTGCATATTGCGCGATATCGCGAGATTTGCCGCGCGATATCGCGTTCAAGCTTGCATTGAGCAAGCTTGAATCGTGGCAAAATCCGCTCCAAAAAGGGTCCTGCTGTAGCGACACAGGACCCGCGACAGCAGGACCCTTTGCCCCATTGACTTGCATTGGGGAGCGATATCGCGCAGTAATTTGCCGCGATATCGCGGGAATTACCGCGCGATAAATCGCGCAGTGGGAACGGGACCTAACAGTGAGCCAGAAATCAAAAAGTGAAGACTTGCTATGTTACAGGGAACATCTACAAATGTAACTGTGTCTAAGCATTACCCTGAAAAATCTTATTCTTGTCGGGAATTTCTACTAAATAACAGCAGTAAACTCCCCGAGCCCTGAGCCTTGTAACCTTACAGTACACTAAGGGGCTGATGTATAATTAAAGACGTCGCCCAGCATGTGATGTCACTTCCAGTTTCTAGAATGTCACTTCTGTCAAAAATGGCACACTCGGGGTCTGGCCCCACGGGCATCGGTGGCCATTATTAAGAAACTAATGGGATAAGTAGATATAGGTCCTCCTTGAGAAAGAGGTGGATCACCCCGATACACTGGGGTTTTTTGGGGTCTCATTTTTGGTCTTCTACCTGACCAAGCCATAATTTACTTTTATTTGACTATGCTTGTTTAATAGTACCATTTATATGACCGTGTTTTGTGACTGTAAATTGCATAAACTTTATATATTTTGTGCCTTTTAGAGTGTGGTAAGCTGATTCATTTACACTCTTTTGATATTAAAAAACATGTTCACTCACCCGTTTGGCCAGTGTTCTAGTGGTCCTCCCAAGGGGTTGATCACCCCAAAATGTTTGGTTATTCTGGGACCTCATTTTTGGTCTTCTACCTGATCAAGCCATTTTTTACTTCTATTTGGCTATACTTGTTTAATTGTACCATTTATATGACTTTGTATTGTGTATACCGGTATGTAATAGTTGATCTCTGTAAATTGCATGAGCTTGTAAACATATTTTGTGCCTTTTATGGTGCACTCTTTTGTTATTAACAACATGTTCACTCACCCATTTGGCCGGTATTCTAGTGATCTTCCCAAGATATCCGTACCCAGACATAGACATTGTAACACATAAACAACCCTTTTATTATTGCAGGATATGAAATGTTTACTTTGTTGTTCTTTTTTTGGAGATATTTGATATAAACATCTCTTGTCTCCCATATTCACCTTACGATGAGTACATCCAAAACACCGACCACATTTATAAGGTCTCATTCACACTGCCCACGTATTGTACCATATGCAGCATATGCAAATAAATGGCTCCATACACATAGCTGCGTATGGAGCTGTATATTTGCGTAGCCTAAATATGATTGGGACCGAGATGTGTCCGGGCAGCGTATTTCTGCGTAATTTACGCGCATATACGTGTGTTTACGCGCATGTACGCGCGTACAGTTCATTAACATTTCTATTATGAATGATGCATTCTGGGATTGCAAATAGTGCACGCATGTACGCAGCGCACAATTTTGCTCTTGCGTTGTGTGTGAATGAGGACTAAAAGTCTTCTCTGTCTAGAAAGGTGAGTTGTTTCTCTTTTCAGGTGAATTTATAACATGAGCTAGTTTATTACCTAACATCAAAGCTTTTCTATAAATTATATTGTTTGGTTTTCTTTTTTTCATGAGGTCCCAAGACTCTCAAATGGTATGATGATGTTTTTTCACATTCTTTCAAACTCTCTATACTTAAAGTTAAAATCAATAATCAATACTAAAAACGTTCTTGTCTTAGTACATTTTATGCTGCCTCTGTTCGTTGCTCCAATTTTGTCAAAGTTCTCTCTCTAAAACCTCCTTATCATACATTTCATATCCGAATCTAATTTTTCGAATCTATTTTTAGAAAAGTTCACATGTTTTCAATAGACTTTTTCTTTTAATGTGACTTCTCTGAATGTTTTTTAGACACGAGGGATGATTACAGCAAGGGACAGGACTGCACCCATTCTTGTCCATGTGTTTGAAATGGCTTCTAGTTTATGCTCTGTATGTTGAGATCTAAAAATATAACCTCTTTCCTTTAATATTGGAATGATAACTTAATACCCAGTTTATTTTGGTTTCTTCTGATACACATAATAAAGATTCCTCATTCCCTCACCTGGGGGGTGGGAAATCTACAGCATTATCAGAAAGCTTCAAAGCTTTTCCTGGCCTGTATGTGGCTGTACCTGCAGATTTTTAGCACCTACAGTTCATACCTACCAGTTTTGTTCTCCTTCCTAACAAGTTCTTTGTAAACCAGCCTTTCTCAGCCAGGGTGCCATGGTACCCTGGGATGCCTTCTGGCTTTGTCAGGGGTTTTCTCAAACTTTCTCACAGTCTTATGCATTTCTATTGTGTAGTCAAGCTGGCCGCCAGCACCATGGAAAATCATGATGCTAGTCCAGGGTTTCTGCATCCAGGACCTCCCCCAGAATTCCGAAGAGGACAGGCATCAATCTCCTGACCTACTCCCCCTCCCACCCTCTGCCATGCTTCTGCAGCCGTATCATGTTGGTGATTATAAAACATGACACTGATTTGAAGGGGGCTCCCAATGTGAAGGGGGGACTTGGATGTGAAGAGGGTAACTCTGATGTGAAGTAGGCTGTAAAGGGGGGACCCTGATATGAAAGAAGCTTCTCATGTGAAGTGAGGACTCTAATATAAAGGAGACTCAACATATAAAGGGAGGACTCTGATATGTTTTCATTTCAATATAAAAAAGGCTCTTGATGTGAAAGGAGGACAGGGTGTGACAGGAGCTTCTGATGTGAAGGGAGGATTCTAATGTGAAGGGGGGACTCTGATGAAAAGGGGGGCTCTTGATATAAAGGGAGGGTGCTGATGTTAAAGGGGCTCCTGATGTGTAGGGTGGACTCTGATGTAAAGGAGGACCCTTGATGTGAACGGAGGATTCTGATGTAAAGGTGGCCTCCTGATCTACAGGGAGGACTCTAATGGGAAGGGAGGACCCTGATATCAAGTCAGGACTCTCATCTGACGGGGGCTCCTGGTGTGAATGGAGGACTTGGTTGTGAAGAGGGGAACTCTGATGTGAAGGGAGGACTCTGATGTGAAGGGAGGACTCTGATGTGAAGGGAGGACTCTGATGTGAAGGGAGGACTCTGATGTGAAGGGAGGACTCTGATGTGAAGGGAGGACTCTGATGTGAAGGGAGGACTCTGATGTGAAGGGAGGACTCTGATGTGAAGGGAGGACTCTGATGTGAAGGGAGGACTCTGATGTGAAGGGAGGACTCTGATGTGAAGGGAGGACTCTGATGTGAAGGGAGGACTCTGATGTGAAGGGAGGACTCTGATGTGAAGGGAGGACTCTGATGTGAAGGGAGGACTCTGATGTGAAGGGAGGACTCTGATGTGAAGGGGGGACTCTGGTGTGAAGGGGGGGGACTCTGGTGTGAAGGGGGGGACTCTGGTGTAAAGGGGGTACTCTGATGTAAAGGGGGGACTCTGATGTAAAGGGAGGACTCTGATGTGAAGGGGGGCTCTTGATGTGAAGGGGGTCTCCTTATGTGAAAAACTGTGTGGAAAACTCTAAGATGAAAGCTAGGAATCTGATGTGAAGGAGAGAAATCAACCTTAATTTTTTTTGTGTGTGGAGTCCTCTTTCAAACACATATTAGACCCCTATCTAAGATAAAGGTCTGGTATAGATTTTAGGATGAACTACATGTCATTTCTTTACATTTGGGGTTTTTACATTTTAGACTGGGGTGCCCAGTATATCTGCCTTCTCCTATGTCGCCCTCTCCTCCTCCTCAGTACAGAGAAGTATGACTGACGTCCCATCTGTGCTGAAGCTCAGAACTCCTGAAGCCAGGGCAGCCAGAATAGCACTGGTATACTGTGTGTATCGCGAGCCGCCAACTATCCGTGTGACACATTCACTAACTATGAGAGCTCAGCACGTGATGTAGCCTTGGAAAACATTCGGACAGTTGTACGGAAAGTACCTGCCGTGGGTGAATCCTAGAAAATACTACATCTTTGGTAAAAGATTTCTGCAATGCCATATACCAGCATTCTAGAAAGGCTTAGCAATATGTTTGATTGTACCCAATTCAAGCTGTTAGATGTTATAAACCTGTGAGCTTGTTTATCTGCATTCAGATTTAGTGCACATCAAATTCAGGAAACTTTACATTTATTGGGGCGCATTTGGGTTTTATCCATAAAATTCAGACATATTCACCCACCTGGGAAGCCAGAGGTGCTGTGCACAGCCACTTAAAGATATCATTAGCAGTGTGCAGCTGTAAAGCGCATATAAGCCAGTACTTTAATAAACTTGCACGTGTACAAATGTATGTCTCAAATGCAGTCTGTGTTCAGGTCATACATTTGTGCGCATGTATAAGTTTATGAACGTACCAGTGCATACCCATCTACTATGGAAGAGAGTTATCCAACCACCAAATGTGGATTATAAGGATGCATGACAGGGGTGAGCTGTGCATGTTGTGTTTCTAGTCTTTAAGTGCACCTGTCATGGGAGAATCATGAGGGCTGCCATTGCTGAGGATTATAGTTCATAAGAATTTGCACCCATAGAAGGTGGCCAAATGGATGGTTACCAATTGGCCTTGTGCAGTTTGAGCTGATACTTTATTCAATTATTAAACAGCCATGATCCCCTTACCAGATTAAAATGACAACGTTGTCTTCAACACCACCTTATTGCCACACTCAATTACTTTCCCTTGGCTACAATTGCAAATTCAACACTAATTCCTAAAATGGTGTAGGGTTCTATCTCTGCTGCTCCCAATGTTGGCCAGGGTTTTGTTCCACTAAATTTGCACCACAGCAGGTTGAAAATGTGTTGTTCTTGCATTATCTGATGGTTAAAACAAAGGTGTAGATCATTCCGCCATATTTGAAGGGTCATAGTGATTTGCCTATAATAATATGTGACATACAGGCCCGGATTCCCCACAAGGCCACCGAGGCCCGGCCTCGGGGCGGCACGTAGCAGAGGGGCGGCAGCGCCGTGAAGTCCCCCGCTGCCCGGAACATGTAGTTCCGGGCGGTAAGTGGGGAATCCGGCCGTGCGTTTACAAGTGATTGCGGCGATTTCGCCGCTATCACTTGTAATATGTGTGCAGTCCCCGCCCCACACCTACCTCTCTCCGCTGGTCTTCGGGACTCTGTCCTCCCCGGCCGCCTAATCTCTCTCCTGTCCCTGCCGCCGATGTGGTGAGCAGCGCGGCAGGGTTAAAACTAACCCTGCTGCTCCGTGTACACAGTGAGAGGGGAGTGCTGTGCTCTTCCCCTCTCACAGGAGTTTGTGCTGGAGCTCCTGTATTGGAGGTGACAGGGTCAATAAAGAGAACCTGTCACCTCCAATTGCTATCACACAGGGGATTGTTTTTTCCTGTGTGATAGCAATAAAGTTAAGTTAAAAAAATTGATAAAAAATAAAAAAAATAAGAAATAATTGATTTAAAAAAAAGGATTAAAACGTAAAAAATAAGAAGAATATTAAAAAAAATAATTATGAAAAATAAATCAACAATAAGATAGAAAATTATAATAAAAATAAAACAAGCTAAAATGTAAAAAATAAATAAAAAGTGACAAAAAAGTAAGAAAAAATAAAGATAAAATAAAGAACTAACCCTGCCGCCCCTGCCATCCGGTTCCATTCTCCGTTGATTGGTTGGCGGGGCGGGGGCGCATTGCGGAACATGGCCTTGGGGCGGCAGGGAGAGCAAATCCGGCCTTGGTGACATAGAAAAAATACTCACTTCTCCAAACAGGAGAATACACAGTATATATCTCAGGGACCACAAAGTGCCATATGTAGGATTTGGTCGCCATTTACCTTAATGGCCATGATTACTGCACAAAACCATATATGGGGGGGGTATGTTCTTCGATTCTGAAGCATAAACTCTTACCACCCCTGACGCTGAGTGCTGCACATATCAGAAATCAAGTGCCTGTGCCTCCATGCAGCTGCTCGAGTGATCCTGCTAGATTCTGACCATGTCTCTTGCTTCGCATCCCATGTATCACATGTCCAGTGAAAGTAGAGACAGAAAAAGACTTCTGGATAGGCCTTGTACATACTTATTTAGCTTGCACAAGAGCAGCGTGTACACCATGGTAGCTTTGCCGATGCCTTCTAAAGCACTCTTCAGCTCCAATCTCCAGTATGGGAATGTTTTAACACAGGTCATAATTAAGCTGGCCATACACCTATAGATTGTCTGCAGGTTTTCTATGGTCTGATGGAAAAAGTGTTACAGATTCCTCCATCTACGCTAAACTGTGTGGGTGGAGGAATCTCCCACAGGGTCAAGCTACAGTATCTTGCTATTTGGTCGCGCTGGCTCTCAATATACCTGAACAGTGCCGGCATCCGATCAGAATGTTCAGGTATTTTGAGAGCCAGCGGGGCCGACTTGCAATATACTGAAGCTTGGCCCAGTAGGAGATTCCTCCGTCCACACAGTTTAGCGTAGATGGAGGAATCTGTGACACTTTTTCCATCTGACCATAGAAAGTCTGCAGATAATATATCGGTATATGGCCAGTTTAAGAGTCCTGCCTGTTGCTTTAACCCTTTCATTGTCATGGGAGCAAGTAATATGTCCGTGGTAGCACGGCCCTGTAAAATGACTTACAACTTACAACAGGCCGACCCCTGTTGCTACAACAGGGGTCGGCCATCTTTGGCTGACCCCTGGCTTTTTAGTGGAAGTGATTCCATCACGTTCTTGGAGTTCCAAAACACAATCTGTGCCTGATCAGCTTCTTTAGAGTGCATTGGTCACCTCTATGGCTAAGCCATATCTTTGAATCGAGTTAGTGGAGTTCCTGTGTAGTTTGAGCTACAGTTGGTGCTCAGACCCAGAGCAGTGAGATTTGTTTGTGATTTATTTTCAATAAATTGGGTATGATATTGTGTTTGTGTGCACTCAAATCAATATGAATAAAGTTTTTACTGAAATTTGAACTGTTGTGATAATAACTTGTGTCATTATATACTGGAACTGCTGCCAGCCTTTTTATTCTCTACAGTCTTGCTTTTAGAAAATATATAATTTTGGGGAGGGGCTTAAAACAGTTTCCAGGCCTAAAATGTGTGCAACAAATGTAAAAAGGATGTCCAAAGGTTATAACGTGTGGGTGATGTTTAAATGCTCACTCTATGGCTACATGTAGGTTATGTGTAATTTGGGACAAGCGGTCCCTGAACCTTAGACAGGGATCTGGGAAGGCAGAACCTATTAGTGCACCCTGAAGATAGTAGCCTGTGGCAATTAAGGGATTCAAGTGGTCTGGATTCTTAAAATTGGGGGCTGGATGTGAGACACAAGGTATTAGGTCAGGTTTCAGGCCCTTAGTACCGGAAGTAAATTAAATTAGTCACACACTATTTTTGCTATGGTATCAGAGAGCCCCCTTCGTAACAAGCTCCTAACTTCCTGTTCTCACATTTCAACTAGTGTAGTGGGCCCCATTCCCCTCTGTAAACTGCACTACCATGCTGTGGAGATGAGGAGAAGGGGAGTTGATCAGTAGTCCTTATAAATTTTTTCGTCCTAAGGTGTTATCGTTGCTCCTCCATAGATACAGTGCATTGAGTGAGTGTTGTCACCTTAAAACAGAAAATGTGATACTGATAGAGGAGCCACCAGGTGAACATGGGGCCTAAAAAAACAAAACAATCCAAAAGCAGCCACCACATCTAAGGACTACTGTAATATATTACATTTTAGTTTCTAGGCATAGATTAGGCTTTAACACCCCTCTAGGCATGTAAGACTGTAAGCCTCTTTGTAATGCGCTTTCTGACAAGTGCGAAGAACCAACAGCATGCATGAAAATGTAGATCGCTAAGGGTGTTCTGTATAAAATGTGCCTAACCTATGGAAGGTACCAAGCTCGACCTGCATTGCATTCATCTTGCAATATCGTGTGCATTGTGGTACTTTGTGCTGCATTCGGTTAAGAAGCCAAATGCACACATGCAATTTGAAAGCAATTTTAAGGACCATTAGAACACTTATCCTTTAACTTATACCCTCACCCTGTTGAGTGCAGCACACGTGGTTAGATACCTTCCCCCAATACCACCTCCCCTTCCATTGAACTTCATTGTGTGGCTATGTCCCCGGCCATTTTTTTCTGGTGCATGCATGCTGAGGTCCCATTCATACATATGTGGAAGCAGTACTCATGGGGGCCTCCAGAGGAACAGTGTAGTATGGGTCACCTATAAGAATGCATGGGGCCACAGCTCTCATGAGCAAGAGAAATAAGACCCATTTTTTTAGCAAATACTGGACAGTAAATATATCACTGAAATGGGGAGAATATACACCAAGTTGGCTGCATTGAGGGTGGTAGGGGCATTAATTAAAGGACATCTACCCTATACTGTAGGTAAAGCAACCATTTTAGGTTCATGTTGTTCAATAAATAAATCTGCATGAAACTGCTTTGTAGTCAGGAGTACCAGATGGAAAATTCCTGTGTAACATGTCCTTGCTGTGGCTCTCTGTGTGACTGTACTACATTCCAACAAGCAGAACACGGTGAATGATGCAACAACCTGCAATAGCATTGTCAGACTTTTGTTCCTCAGTGTTCTTTATGTTTTTACACTATTAATGCTGCAAATTTAAATTAGAACACAACATAAAGATTGGAAACATGTAATTTCCCAGTTAAACACATTTAAGAAAAACGTCTGTACCTCCCCATGGTGTAAAAACAGCTAGTTAAGCAATCTGGCTTATTAAATAAAGAGGAAAACTTGTCTCAGGCATCTGTAAAGAATCATTTTTTTCTTGAATGACAACAATGAAATATATGCTTTGGCTATTATCACTACGTGTTCTGCCGTCCTAAAGAATTCACCCTTTAGGCCTCATTCATACGAGAATCGGCCGGCACGTACAGCGCCGTGCTGTGTGCGCGGCCGTATCGGGAAGCTCCGGGAAGGACAGGTGCTGCGTGTGATTAGTACGCAGCCCTTGTCTTTCTCTATGGGACTACGCGGCTGTACGCTGCCCTATGTTCACCCGCCCTGCACGTCCGTACGGGTGTCCGTACTCGTACGCTGACAGGATCCGAGCCAGGACACCCGCACCCGCACGGATATGAGTTCCTTCTGTGACCGTTCATTACCAGTTAATACTGCCAGATGATCTGTTATTTTTAAACTTTCTGGAACAAGGTGACAATGACCTTCATTCTGCATTGAAATCAGAAAGCAGTGTTGCCACCACGGCTTAGATAGGGATGAGCTACAGGTGCAGGTTGACCATGAGTTCAACCTGGACCCAAGCTGTTCGCAGTTTGCTGATGGGCCAATCATTAGGTCAGTTTGCCCATCTGCCAAACCTTTGCCTGTGTTCTATCATCCATTGACACTGCGCGACCCACAAAGAATCATTGGTGACTGAGCATTAGATGCAGAGAGGCTTTCAACCTCACAGCATAATTGTTTTTTATGGTGCGTCCGCCAGCATGCTAGCAACCATTGAGGCTGCACCTCTCAACCACTAGAATCCTAGCAACCCATGGTGATATGTGGGTTACACAGCCTCATAGGTTACAAGGACACACAAAGCCCCAGGTTCAGTTCACTTGGATGTTCGCCAAACCCAGATTTCTGGCTGGTTTTGGCAAACCTCCAAAGGAAACAAACCCAGGCTAGTTCGCTCATCAATGGTCTGAGATGGAAATGTAGTTTTTATTGGCTTTCAACTAAGAGACAAACAAATTAAATACTAACTTAACCCAACACATTTTAGGTAGTCACAGCGACATTTCTTTTCCCTTTAGGAAAAAGATTTAACCCCCATGAAAAAAAAGCTGACTGTTGTAAGCACTCCCTGGCCGGGTTTTATGGCTTGTCCCAACCTGTGTAAATGTCACTTTTGTTGGATATCTTTGTCTGCATGTAAATGTGGACAATACTATAAATAAAGATCAGTGTAATAAAAATAAGTGTACATATACTGAATACTATCAATGGGTGTATTAACCCCTTACATTTACCAGAATATCATATTTTAGACTAAAGTGGGCCTTTAAAGTGGATTTGAGGGACAGATATATTGACAGATATATGGAGACTGATCTTTCCTTCATGAAATACTTCTTGCCTGGTTATCAGGTTATAGTTGCCTGCTTATTCCAAGTGGATGATTTAGAAAATGCCTAAAGCCCAACTGAACAATCAGTTTAAATCAGCACAATACATTACAGGTACATCAAAACAATGGTGTTCCAATTGCAAAAGTCTTACAATTTCTTCTCTTTAGAAAGCAGCTACAGTCTGAATAGAAAAGCCTGTGTCCTGCCAGTATGCTGCAGGGAAGGACCCTTGTCTTCTGTAGGGAAGCAGTGGTCTTTATTTGGAGAGGTCCAACGCGCACCCTATAGATCTGCTATCAGCAAAGCACACTTTCCCTGATGATTGGAGAGCTCTACTACTGACTGAGCGATGAGCCAAACCTTGTCATGCCTTTATTTTGATGTGCATGGAATATACTCAACTGGTGTAAACTGAAAGGTATGTTGAGCTTTAAATCTGAGACAGCCAGGCAACTGGAGCTTTCAAAAAAAAGTCAGCAATGGCAGGTGCTCTCAGTACAAATTTGCTCTACAGCAAAAGCCCTTGATACCAGAGTTGCCTTGATGCAAAAGTTGCCTTGATGCAGAAGTTTTGATACCAGAGTGCTCCCTCAGTTGTCCACTCCAATCCACTTGTCAGTGTCTAGACCTGTAGGAGTTAAATGATAGTGCTCTCATTGGTCCCTGGCATTGCTGGGTTTTGATACCAAAAGTGCTCCCTCAGTTGTCCACCATAATCCTCTTGTTCATGCCTAGACATGTAGGAGGCCAATGACAGTGCTCAAATTGGTTCCTGGAATTCCCTGGTGTTGATACCAAAAGTGTTCCTCCAGTTGTCCACACCAAATCCTCTACTGATTGCCTAGACCTGTAGGAGACCAAGGACAGTGCTCTCATTGGTTCCTGGCATGGCTGGTCTGCGTGAAAGAGCTCCAAGATGGATCTGGAACAAAAAGTAGCCCTAAATTCAGGATTTGCCCAGGATTGAGGGGGGGGGGGGGAGGGCCGGGCTGCAAAGAAGATGGTTTGATGTTTATTAATGGTACCTGAAGGCACCTGGTTTAACCTCGAAATACAACAGGTGCATGGTTTTATTATGTGGTAGGCACATTGATGCGCATTTTTCTGCATGCTATTATGTGTTGATTTAAGGCTGCCCATTAATTTGAATCGGTTGCCTACTGCATTAAATCACATAAAACATTGTGTACATCATGCATTGTGGTGCTGCAACGCACGTCCATTGGCAAGGTGTGTTGGACTGACATTGAGAATGAACAGAACTGCAGCACACCAACAAGTTACCAGATGCGTTCCCTGCAGAGCAAAGATATGAACGGAGTTCTAAGGAGTATTTTTAGTTCAATGACTTTGGTATGACAAGTCCTTTTCCATGTTGAGTGAAGAAACAAAAAAAAAAGGAAGGTTTTTTTTTTTTTTTCAACTTCAGTTTGATTTTACTTGTTTTTTCTCAGGATAAAGTGAACCTGCACTTTGCCTATGTAGGGCAAGTGATATGTTTACTTAACAGCGCCACCCCCCTAAAGGTGCCCATACACTTTACGACCCTCGTAAGACTTTTGTCTTGCGAGGGTTGTAAAGTACTTTAAAAAACGTACGATCTGCCCATCTTGGACAGGCAGATCGTACACTTGCGATCATCTCAAGACCGGCCCCCTGAGGGGGGATGACTGCAATGCTGAACGGGCAGTGTGCGCACACCGGCCCGTTTGGCAGTGATCTCTCGATCATGTTAAAAACCAGCCGAAAATCGTACGATTCTCGGCTGGTTTACCAACATGCTCGAAATACAAAAGATGTGCGACCGTACATTAGAAACGGTTGCACGCCTTCCATACACTGCACGATTCTCGTACGATCGCGGGATTTCCCGCGATTCTCGTACGAGAATCGTGCAGTGTATGGGCACCTTAATACTTACCCCACATGGACTCATATACACAGAAACACACCTGCACATCCGCACAATCACACACAGACATACAAAGGTTGAACTTGATGGACCAAGATGCTTTGCGGCCACCTGAGAATTTTCTGATTTTCAGACTGGAGCGCGCAGCGAAGACAGGGGTAAGTTTAAAGGAGAACTATGGGGTTAGGGCTTTTCCCCATAGTTCTCCTTAGGGTAATGGGAGGACACAAACTAGCTTCCTCCCGTCACCCTAGGCTCAGTATACCGTGAGCTGTAGCTCGCGGTATACTGAGACACCGCAGCTGAACCTGATCCCGACAATTGTGCCGGGATCCGCCCAGCTGCGTGACTGACAGCTGGCTCTGCCTATCTAGAGGCAGAGCCAGCTATACCCGCCCCCTCCCTCGTCCATTCCGCCAGTCAGCGCTGGCGGATCGGAGCGGGGAGGGGGGAATCCAGCCCCTCCCCTGTCACGGCAGAGCGCCGTGACAGGATCGAGAGGTGAGCGAACGCCGGTATATGTTCGCTCACCTCCCGATCTACTGAGCCGACCTGTGACAGTCTCATTATCACAGATCGGCTAGAACTATGAGGTGAGTGAAAAGCACTCACCTCATAGTTCTCCTTTAAACAGCTTTTAAAGCGTTTTAAACAATTTGTTTTGCATATATCTATTGCTTGCTAGCAGTAGATATATGCAAAAAAACCAGAGGGTTTAATAACCCTTTAAGCACAGATCATTCTTCACTAGCCTCTTCTCTGACCACAGTATGCAGAAAAATGACAGGCTGGAAAAGCAAGTGTCTAAATCATTGTCACTTTCGAGTTCAGCAAGCAGAGGGGAAATCATCCACTATAAGTGAGCTGATCTCCCTCCAATTAAAGGGTTTCTAAACCCTCGGCTTTTTTTGCATACATGTAGTACGGCTAGCGAGCAGTAGATATATGCAAAAAGTAAAATTAAAAAAACGCTTTAACAGCGGTTTAAACTCACATGTGTCTTCCCCGCACGCTCCAGTCCTAAAATGTGAAAATTCTCAGGCGGTTGCAAAGGATCTTGGGGCGGGCGCATGCGCAGTTCACATTTTCGTCCGGGACCCGAGGAGAGACAAGGAAAGTATATGGACGCGTGCACCCGCATGCAGACACCGTGAGACAGGAAGTGCCAGCAGGGACAGAGGAGTCAGCACTGGATCGGAGAACTGCCGCTGCGCTGGAGAGAAGGCTGAAAACATTGGGAAAGAAGAAGAAGATCGGATTAAGAGACATCATTTAAGGTAAGTGCTAACATTAACATTGGGGTGAGGGAAAAAAAAATTGCCTTTAATGTCACTTTAAGCCACATACCCACTGCACATGAGGGACAACAGAGCCCAGGATAGCTGGAAGGGGTGGAGAGGGGGGCAGCACCTTTTATAGCAGCATACAAGTGATCCGGCGGATCTACAGCCACCTAATCACTTGCATGGTTGGCACAGCATGCCAACCACAAACAGCAATACCAAGACCCTGGAATTCTCTTACCCTGTATGTGGGCAGAGAGAGATAGTTGGGAACAATGTGCCCGGATAGTTATTTGCACTGAAAAAAACAAAAAGATTATAAAATAATATAAAAAGTTTAGCCATTTTGCTGAAGGCAAAAATAGATACCCCCAACCCTGCAAACCCTCGCCCCCCCCCAAAACACACACACACACAAACCAGCGCCAGCGGTTTTAACAAAGCAGTTAAAGCCTAAAGCTGGCTTCAAGCCTAAATGCCATTTGTAGTTGAGCCTGCCAACACTACAAGTAAGGCGTGGTGTGGTGCATTAATATAAATGATTACACTGTTTCCTTTTTTCTTAAACTTATTGAAGTGTCACAAAAAGAAACTTTGTTCAAGTCTATGCTCTGGAGCATATTCACATTACAATGTGCTGTGGTGAGTATGTCTGCATTTTTATGCAACAAAGTGCGACTCAACTTAACACCGATTTGTGGTTTACACTGATAACACATTTTACATTGAGCACGGCTCAGCGGATATAGCATGAATAAGGCATTTGATATAATCAGTCTCCTCTTCAGACACTGCTCCAACGAGAAAGAAGTGTCAGGTGAACGAGGAGCAATTCAACGCTGAAAGATTCTTATTGCGCAATGAGTCATGAGACATCACGGGCCTACTTCCCACATAGATTACAGCAGCAGATAAATTAAAAAGCACCAGACAATAAATACAATTTAAATGGCTTTTTTTTAATGCCATGGGACTCTATAGAGGTTCAATAAACATATTAATTTGACATTAGCATAACCATCTGAGTAATGGAGCAGATCCTGCTCCTAATCAACAAAGAGAGCGATCTTTGGGAGTGATCTGCTCCATTCTCTATGCCACGGCAACACCAGACAAGGTCTAGAGAGTAGGAGAGCTGGAGTTGCTTTTTACCCCTTCCACTGTATATAGATGCACTGTGTATGTATGTATATACATATATATATATATGTATATACATACACATACATAAAAGTAAAGGCAAAAGAAGACAAAGGTAAAAAATATAAAAAAATGTATTATTGGATAGAAAAGTATATTAAAGAGTCTTAAAAAAAGGACGTCTAGATGTGGGTAAAAGTGCTGGATGGGCACCACTAATTGGAGTGAAGCCATGTCAGTTACTTGCGCCAATATAATGCTTTGAGTCCCCCTAATCAGTCTCCACTTCAGATGCTTCTCTAACAAGAAGTGTCAGGTGGACGAGGAGCAAATCAACAGACAGATGCAGCTCTGATTACTAGTCATGGGACTGCGGGGGGCCTACTTTCCACACACAACACAACAATGAACATATAATGAAGTAGGAGACCATAAGTAAAATGTTAATGGTTTTTATTAAGGCCACAGACCTCTACTGAAGTTTAATAAACATAACAATTTAACCATTTGGGTGACATAATAACTTTATTAAAAATACTTTATTGAAACCAAACCAAACGCAGACATTTAGGCCATGTAAGCCCATCAACATAAGAAAGCAAAGTTGACATAGGACATAAATAAATCACCAGCCTAAGGCTCAGCCATTTAGGTCCAAGCCACTTACATGATCAATATTGCCAACATAGGGGGATATTTATCAAGCAAATTAGTGACGCGGTTAGTTGCAGGTCTGGCTGCATCTCGCTCAACAATGTTGACAGACAAGTATGTCTGCATTCCTGGGCAGGCCATTCATAGACAGATCTATGAATGAAGACTGGTTTTTACTCTAACAGATGCATAATTTAGAATTGGTCAGGATTAAGCTGGCCATACACCTATAGATTATCTGCAGATTTTCTATGGTCAGATGGAAAAAGTGCAACAGATTCCTCCGTCTACACTAAACTGTGCGGATGGAGGAATCTCCCAGTGGGCCGAGCTTCAGTATCTTGCTAGTCAGCCCTCAAAATACCTAAACACTCTGATTGGATGCAGGCATTGTTCAGGTATTTTGAGAGCCAGCGGGGCCGACTAGCAAGATACTGAAGATTAGCCCAGTGGGAGACTCCTCCATCCACACAGATTAGCGTAGATGGGGGAATCTGTTGCACTTTTTCCATCTGACCATAGAAAGTCTGCAGATAATCTATAGGTGTATGACCAGCTTTACGTTGCAGGGCTACTTTAATGCGGCTGAGAGAGGAATTTATGGGGGAGAGAAATAAAGAGTGGAGCAGGTTTTCTAAACTGAGAACACAGAGCAGATCCTGGTGCAAGCCCCTTCATAAATTAAGAGCGATCTGCTCCATTTTCTGTGCTGTGACTGCACCAGACATGGCATAGAGCACAGAGAGGCTGTAACCGTATATTAAATCTGTCACTTGAGTTGTATTGCAGTACCTCTTTAGTATTACTTTGGCGTACAAAACAATTGACAAATATCGCCCGTGAGTTTGAACCATGACAAAAAAAGAGGGAGAAAGGGTGTGATGTTCACCCAATCTTCAGGTTTGGGGAAAATGTTAAAAAAAAAAAATCTGCTGTGGATAAAATATTTAATGACAGAGGTGTCGGGTTAATGGTGACAGTTCTTCCCACTAAAACAATACCAACCAGTCCCTGGTGAGTGGAAAGTCTTCTTCTCTTCCTGGCAATAAGCACTGTGGACCAATCTGCTCAGAGACCCCATGGCCTGGTGACCTGGAACAGAAAGAAAAGAGCCAGGAAAACTGTTCCTACAGCACATCAAAATAATCGTAGAATAAATGTGATACTGATGTGAATGTACGCTATGTAAAAGCGCTGCGTAAATTGTCAGCGCTATATACATACCTGTACTAAATAAATAAATAAATAAATAATAAATAGGGCGGGGGGGGTTCCTGCAGTCCCATGGCACTATAGCTTAAAGTGACATTAAACCCTCAGATTTTTTAACATAAACCAATACTGTAATGTGCGCCTTACTGTAATCCATGGTTGTTTCCCTTCTCTTTGCTGCTCTTCCTTTTAAATCCTCATGTCTTCTCATGCTGGGGGAGAACTTCCCTTTGCAGCTGAGTGCTTCTTCCTGTAGTGCTGGCTCAGGTTGTGAACCTGCACACAGACACCATGGGGTCTATTTATGAAGCTGCCGAAGGATCTGGCCGTAGCTTCGGCCGATCCTTTGGCCCCAGGAGAACCAAAGGGGTGCTGTATGGGCTATTCACAATAGCCCGTACAACTCCCGATCATGGCCGAGCGGCTCAGCCGCGCCGAACGCATATGCATCGGCTAGGCTGAGCCGTGCTGAAAGCCGAAGCTGGCCGGCCAACAGCCTGCTTCTGACAGCTGGGCGGAGCCAGATGTGACCTTACGGCTTTGCCACTCGAAGCAAGCCGATGTACGGCTGAAATCAGCCGTACCAGCCTGAAGTGAATAGCCGAACAGCGTTCGGTTCACTTCACTTCAGATCGGTCATTCACTCGGCTGCCCTCAGCAGCTTAGTGAATAGACCCCCATGTATCCATTTCAGAGACAAGGCAGTCTGCTGCAAAACAGAAGTTCTGCCCAGCATGAGAAGAGATACGGATTTAAAAGGAAGAGCAGCAAAGAGAAGGGAAACAACCATGGATTGCAGTAAAGCACACATTACAGTATTGTTTTATGTTACAAAATCTGAGGGTTTAATGTCACTTTAATCACAGCGGCCCATATGATCTAAATGCAAAATGTAATAGTGGTTTGAAATGCTGGTTTAACAATGTCAGCAGTTTGGTGAGCGAAATGCGAGAGTCCCGAAGTTTTGGTACAGGAAGGCATCCGCAATTCTTATAATACAGGTGTCTGCAATACTTAATTAATTTGGAACTACAAGTCCCATGAGGCATTGACAGGCTCTGACAGCCACAGACATAACTCCCAGAGGCAGATGCACGTTGGGATTTGTAGTTTTGGCACAGCTGGAGTGCCAAGGTTCGCCACCACTGGTATATAGTATATGGTATATAGTGCTTTAGCAAACCAGAAAATGCCCAGATACAGGGGAAAGCACAGCCAGTCCTACATCCAATAATAATAAATATCATTTATTACAAACCACCTATGGCCAAGAATGAGGATGAGTTAAAGTCAATTATAAAAAGCCACAAAGAACAATGTAACCCCCAAATCAGCATGCAAGATTTTCAGTATATATTCCCAATTATAAGGAAGCGTGCATAAGGATTATCCGTCCCCCTTAGGGTGAGAACCGGACCTCAAAATGAACATGTTCCCTTACTGTGCACAGCGCCCAGATACATAAATACCCAAATAACATCCACTGATTATAGAAATCCAACACTGGAGTCCCCCGTTCATGCTAAATACATAAGTCATATTATAAGATGCATGGAAGTGCCATAAATAGAGTGCATAGTGCTAACATTGAATGAAATGATATCTCTATATCAGAGTGCAGAGAAGAAAGCACAAGATAATAATAGGGCTAGCCATCAGAGCCGGAGGGAGGTTCGTGCTGGGACATACATGAATGTTCTATTAAATAATAATATTAAATAAATCTGCGCTAAGTGAGAAAAATGTCTATATAATACCGAAAGTAGCCTGGATCTAGGGTTAAACAAGCTGCCAGACAGAGGTTTAAGGTTGGGACCTCACAGGATGTAGGGTAAGTGTACAGCGCTATCTAACCTCCCCAGTATAAATTCTAAATGTGAAAGTATTCCACCATGTGACAAAGATTTAAGTGGTCCGTGTGTTTAAAGCTTCACTCTTTTGTCATAAGAAAAGTAACGTGAACAGGGTATTGAATGAACCAGTTAATAAAAAACAAAGTGAATAAATCACACAAAAAGACATAAACGTGAAAAAATTAATATAGGGTGTATTTAAATACACCGATTAGGACACAGCAAAGAGAATAAATCACATCTATATGTGACTACTAGACATGTGCGATTCGTTTCGTTCCGAATCGAAATTCGGACAAATTTTCGGACATTCGGATGTATCCGAATTCCGAATTACAGAAATAACGAATGCAAACGAATCCGAATTTCCATTTCCGAAATTCGGTAGCGTTCGTACGAACGTTCGTTTCGTTTTCTGTTCTTATTCGTTTCTTATTCATTTCTTATTCGTTGGAGCAAAGTGACATTAGAGAAGGAGAAAAATATTTTTTCCCCCTCAAATGTCACAAATGAACGAAACGAATAAGAACAGGAAACGAACGTTCGACCTACCGCTACCGAATTTCGTCCGAATCCGAATTGACTCACACCCGAATCCCGAAAAACGAAATAACACAAATCCGAATTTAAAACGAAACGAAACTAAACTAATTTTTTGGCAGTGCACATGTCTAGTGACTACTGAAAAGTGACTGGATAAATACTGAAAAGGCAGTGATGTGCTAGTATTATAAAGTGCACTTGTATAAGTGTAACAACAAAAAAACATACAGTTTTAAACTTGCAACTAAATGATCATCTCTTAGAGGTGGAAACAAAATATCAAATCCATCGCAACAGTGACATCGAAAAAAGGAAAAGAAAAGAAGATTTTCCGTGTCTGGGGTTGTGCACTCCCCAAAAAGTTCAGCTAATGGTAAGTAGCTCTCCTGATAGTCTGGATCAAATTCCAAAAAAAATAAATAAATAAACCTCCCGAGTGTTTCAGAGGCAGAGACAATCAGTTCAAATGTTAAGATCCTCCCAACTTCGGCTCTGGACAACCTTCACGTCCTTCAGCCGTGACAACCTTCACGTCCTTCAGCCGTTTGGTGTCCGGGCGCGATTAGAATTCCGTTTACATGCAAGACACAAAGATCTCCATGAGGTGGTAAAAAGGTTTATTGAATAAAAACAATAAGTAGAAACTCGCATATAAAAATTGAAGCGGCCGGCCCGCAGAAGATAAAAAACAGCTCCCGTCTTCTCAAGAGATAAAACCCGGTCTCATCTAACCCCGCCGCTGACGTGTTTCGTCATACTAGCACATCACTGCCTTTTCAGTATTTATCCAGTCACTTTTCAGTAGTCACATATAGATGTGATTTATTCTCTTTGCTGTGTCCCAATCGGTGTATTTAAATACACCCTATATTAATTTTTTCACATTTATGTCTTTTTTTGTGATTTAATCACTTTGTTTTTTATTAACTGGTTCATTCAATACCCTGTTCACGTTACTTTTCTTATGACACAAGAGTGAAGCTTTAAACACACTGACCACTTAAATCTTTGTCACATGGTGGAATACTTTCACATTTAGAATTTATACTGGGGAGGTTAGATAGCGCTGTACACTTACCCTACGTTCTATTAATAATGTTGAGGCTGGTTGGGAAGGGAGCAGGGCCCGGCTTCCCCGAGGCAGTCACTTCCTATGGAAATTGAACAGTTGTTAGAAAATGAAATGTCATTCAGTCTTCACATCTCCTATCAGGACCGTGTTCCTATAATAGTGATCTATAATTCACACTGTGAATGTTCTAAGGTAGTTGGTGGTGAACCCCGAATGTTCAGTTTTGGGTCTGTTACTGGGGAAATTATTCATAGATGATGTAAAGTTCGGGATTTGCAGAGACTCTTCAGTGACTGGCTCGGTTCTGATAGATTGGTGGGAGGCCAATGTGGTGCCAATATTTAAAGTGGATCAATGTCTTCCCCCAGGAGCCACGGCCTCTAAGTGGAACCAGTTCACTAATGACGGCGTCCTTCCTGTGTTTACAGATGACATCCAGCTATTTAGAGGAATGAAGTACCTATAACACGTCTCTGACTTACAACCTGACCCGGGTGCATCGGTTATTGTGCCAACTACTAAATGTTACAATGAGAACACCAGCACAAGGCAACATGCACCGCACCCAAAACAATCAGCAAGTGTACAGATAGGGATTGTAATCCGTCTACATAACACACGGACATTTTGAAGGGCAAATAATAACGGGCTGTGGTTCAATCTGTGATCGCTGCCTATGGTGTAGCTCAGGACGTGTATGGAGATGTGTATGGGCTCTATAATATCACAGTGTGTACAGCTGCACATATCAGTTTTATTATAAGCCTAATCACATGTATTGTTACCAATTATCAATCAATCTATCCACCCATCTATCTATCTATCTATCTATCTATCTATCTATCTATCTATCTATCTATCTATCTATCTTTCCATCTATCTATCTATCTTTCCATCTATCTATCTATCTATCTATCTATCTATCTATCTATCTATCTATCTATCTTTCCATCTATCTATCTATCTATCTATCTATCTATCTATCTATCTATCTATCTATCTATCTATCTATCTTTCCATCTATCTATCTACCTATCTATCTTTCCATCTATCTATCTATCTATCTATCTATCTATCTATCTATCTATCTATCTATCTATCTTTCCATCTATCTATCTATCTATCTATCTATCTATCTATCTATCTATCTATCTACCTATCTATCTATCTTTCCATCAATCTATCTACCTATCTATCTTTCCATCTATCTATCTATCTATCTATCTATCTATCTATCCACCCATCTATCTATCTATCTATCTATCTATCTATCTATCTATCTATCTATCTATCTATCTATCTATCTATCTATCTATCTATATATATCTATCTACCTATCTATCTTTCCATCTATCTATCTATCTATCTATCTATCTATCTATCTATCTATCTCCTTTTATAACAGGTTGAATCAATTGCACATTGTGATTTATTTTACTTGCTTAACTTTAAATAAGTTTTAGTATAAACTCCTGTTGTATGTAATCACATCAATAATAAGTGAACGTCGTCCTATAATGATATAAACTCCTGTCACTCTGCATGTAGCTGTCATACTGTAGGTGTGGTTCTATTATCTAATTATAGCCCTGTTATTGTAGGTGTGTTACAAGTGGCGGACAAGTGTGCACAGCAGGGTGACTCACGTTACTCAGCTATTAGCACTGGACACATTGGATAGATGTTCTTTCTGCGGGAGACACTCGTGGTGTGCAGACGCATTAATAGAGAAGATAATAGCGTGATGGATTGGTCTATATATCTTCTCTTAGGAATGATTAGTAAGTACTTTGTTGGGCATTTCATTATATTCACTTTACTTTTGCTGACTTTTTCTAGGATTTGCCGTCCACATTGAGAAAATCTTAAAATCAACTTAATTTGGACTTAAAATCAATATTTACTTTATAGTCATTTATATTTGTATCACTTCTTTTAGTTGTTACATTGTATCATACACAGCTTTCTTTGTTTTTGCTGCAAGATCACTTTGTTCTTTCGCTGTACTCTTTGTATACTGTGCTTGCACTATTTGTACAGCTAGTTGCTGCTTCTTTGTGATTGTTAACTTTTCATTGGCCGTTCTTCACGCATTGTCGCTGTTTATTATTATTATTATTATACAGGATTTTTATAGCGCCAACAGTTTGCGCAGCGCTTTACAATCACAATACAATCACAATACAATTCAAGACAAGATGGTAAGGAGGGCCCTGCCCCTGAGGGCTTACAATCTAAAAGCTGTTGTTTTAAATGTGAGCATTTCACAGCTACAACAACAGCGGAGAGGTTCAGCCGTTCTTCACACCCTTGTCACCGAGACAACAAAATCAGGGGAAGGCCACAATGTTACAGTTGTCACCCGAACGTGAGGTGAAGGTAACTTTTCCATTGGGGACACCTGTTCCTGTTCTAACTTGGTGAAATTCGTTTGGGAGATTTCATCTAACTTTTTCTTGCCTCTCCGGGACAAATAGGAACATTTACAGGGTTATTCACAAAAGGGTGAAGAGTTCGGAGAACTCAGGAGAAGTGAACAATCTAGGACAACATAGCTGAACTGGAAAGTGAGCTGAATTGGAGAATGTTTCCAGTTCAGCTATGTTGTCCTAGATTGTTCACTTCTCCTGACTTCTCCAAACTCTTCACCCTTTTGTGAATAACCCTGATAATCTCCCGAACCGTATGGAGAAAGCAATAAATAAACTGGGCACATATTTATAAAGCAATACATCTGGGGTCCACCATTCACTGCAGGTGAATCTTCCTGTTTCATGTGTTTTAAATGGTAATTATTATTTCACCATTAGTGGGTGTTTGGTTAAAGTTAAATTAACTTCTTTTTAAATATGCTCTTTATAGTCATAGTAGTGCAAGCTTCGGGAACTCATGAAAGTGTTTACTTATGTTGAATACTTTCTTCTTGGAAGGGCTCAGGCTCCATTCAGCCATGTTATTTGGTATAATGATCATTATTCTCGGCCATGGGTCTGTTCTTTTTAGCTCTTTTTGGCTCTCACTGCCAAAGGAACAAATATTCTGTCATATAATAATAAATATAGGTTGATGCTATTTGTAACATTGTTTAATTGACAGCACTAGCAGTCTATTGCTTAGTTATATGGAGAAGAGGAGGCGGTGATATTATTCTGCATTGCTGTATAGTGTATTGCTAGCATTTGTAGTCCTTTATAGCTGGTGGTATTCTGTATTGCTGTATAATGTATTGGTGGGATTTGTAGTCCTCTATAGCTGATGATATTATTCTGCATTGCTGTATAGTGTATTGCTGGGATTTGTAGTCCTTTATAGCTGGTGGTATTCTGCATTGCTGTATAATGTATTGCTGAGATTTGTAGTCCTCTATAGATTTGTAATGCTATCCTGAACTACCTCTATTGCCGATTACAGTAAGTTGAAATGCTTTACTGTTTTTTGGGGGTTTTTTTTAAAGTATCAAAATCATGTTTTTTTTATGGGGGTGGACCCTTTGTGGTTTCTTGCACCGAGGCTCTGAGGTTTCTAGTTACGCCTCTGGGGTAGACCCTAATAAGATGGGGCTGTGGCCAGGATGTTTCATGAAGGGAGTGGTTGAGCTCACACAATTCACCTGGCCAAGTGTAGGTACTGCAACTGAACCACCCCTTGCAATACAAATTAGATATGTGGAGGCATTTTGTGGTCTATATAAGTATTCAGTTACCTCTCTGCTGGGAGCAAGTAAAACTAAGGAGCAGTGGCACACATATTGTATTCTTGGAACCAACCTAATTATTTCTAATTGTCCTACAAGTAACCTATCCAACTGCTTGAGTCCAGCCCTGCGACGACTTATACAACTTTGTAACTTTCTCCTTTCCTCGTTCCCCCGTTAAATAACACTGTTAACAAAACAAAACAGCAAACACTTACTGCAGATGAAAAGGGCAGAGCTGAAGCCTCCTTCTTGTTATAAAAAGACATTCTTTCCAGTTGAAGAAACAAGTAATAAAAAGATATTCTACGACTTCCAGTTGCAGAAAAAATTTATAAAAACATATATTTCCTTTAGTTCCAGCGGGAGAGAAACTTTATAACACGTCTGTTTTGCAGAGAACCTCCACCCAAAGTCCACAATTACAGGAAGGACTGGACTGTTGGCTGTATAATACTTCAACATTCCATCCCCACCCACATATAAACAGCTTGCATAACTACAGCTGTAGATCCTCCTTATAATATAAAACAGGATACCAGGACCAGATGATTCTCCAAGAAACTATAACTTTTAAACACCATGGAGGAGATTTCATTGTAAGTGAATTCATCAACATTTCAAATAGCTGAAAAAACTTTTGACTTTAGTATCACTTAAAAATGCATTTGTAGTCCACAAAGATAGCTGGGAACCATGTAGCTGATAACAGTCAACACAGACAGAAAGCCATCATCTGATAAGATTTCTGTGAGGGTCATCAAGTTTTTTTTTAGCACTTTAAGGAATTTGGCCAAATTGTGGATATTCCTAAAATACATTTACCTGGTCTGTATGCTGGTTAAACAAAGTCTACATGCTGCAGCTACCAGCACCTAGTCATTTACTGGGGTCCTCTAAACACTTTTCCCTCTGTTTTCCTCTGCAGGGCTTGTGGCTTCGGAGACAATCTATATACCTGCTGAGATTGGCTCTGATCTTCATTTCCCGGTGCCCGAACCAGCTGAGTTTTTCGACATCTATGCTGGAGATCGACATATCGGGAATTATCACGACGGCCTAATGGCCCTCAACGGGTACTACAGTCGCCTCCGGTTTGACTCAAAGACCAATGTTGTCACTCTACAGAAATGGACAAAGGCCGACGGCCTAAACTTCAGGGTGACTATAGAACGCCCCAATGGAAACAACCAATTAACGTCCCATGACGAGACTTACAAAATCTTACTTGAGGGTGAGTCAGTGAAGGCTTGATGGGTTTAACACAGAACTCCAAGCAGATGACTAAATACATAGTTTAAACACATATACTGTACCCTGAGAATCGGGTTGCCACCTTTTCTTCAAGCGAAACCCAAACACACTTTGGTGACGCATGGACATTTTTTGGGGAGAATGAGTCGCTTATTCATATGTAAATATCACAGTTGAGACTATTTTCAGTGAGGAGCCGGTAGCCCCTATCTTAATTTTGGTTGCCCCTGTCTGCCTGACATCTTGTGTCCGGGTTTCGCTGCCATGAAACCCAGACACAGCATTCAAAACCCAAACTGTCCGAGTGAATCCTGGACAGGTGGCAACCCTACTTGAGAAAGGATCTGTTACTCTGTGCAGTCATTTATTCACTTCTGATACACTGCACAGCCAGGCAGGTGACACCCTTATCCCTAGGTTCAAAAATGGAGCTTGCCGCGTCACAACCCAACCTCCAGCTTGCTGACTGAAGAAGGAATCAGCATCATCCAGTCTGTATAATGATTCTGAAAGTAGGAAAGCTGCAACAGGAAGTGGAAGAGTGCTCTTTTTGGCTATGCAGTGTTAAAGAGATACCGTATTTTTCGCTCCATAAAAGTGCCTGCGTCTTATGGAGCGAATCCCGATGCCCGAGACATGCAGTTTCGGGCGCCGGGCGAGTAGTAGGAGCCACTGCTCGTTTAATACGAGTGATCTAATGAGATCACTCGTATTAAAGCCGAGCAGCGGCGGCGGCGATCGAGTTCAGCAGCAGGAGCCACTGCTCGTTTAATACGAGTGATCTAATGAGATCACTCGTATTAAAACCGAGCAGCGGCGACGATCACGATAACCATAGAGCATACGAAGAATAGACGTTCTTCGCCTGCTCTGTGTCATCACTGAGACCGTGGCGCTGTAATCACAGTGCCACCTGTCTCAGCGGTCACTAACTGCAGCTTCTGTCACAGCTTCTGTCATAGAAGCTGTGACAGAAGCTACAGTCTCGAGTGCTCCATAAGGCGCGCCGGACCTCCCTGCGTCCTATGGTCCGGTGCGTCTTATGGACCACAAAATACGGTATATAAATCACTAGAGATATATAAAGAGCTATATCAAACACACAGGCTTCTCTGCCGCAGTTAATTAACACTCCCTTACAGGTCTTAACATTCCTCCATCACATAAGCTGGATGGTTACGGACAGAGCAACCCTATCCTGTATGCCGCCTGATGCCGTAGAGCTTTCTGGGAGGGGGGTAGTTCTGGGGTTCCTGCAGGGTGGCATCCCATGCAGTGGGAACAGACAGAGAGCCGTATGTGTGCGGCTCTCTGTCCAGTCCTGCCCAGCTCAACGAGGGCATTAGTTGCCAGGAGCTCAAAGGGACGACAGGCAGATTGTCCCGCTCAGCTCCCTGGCAACCGATGATGTCTCTGAGCTGGTTAGGGAGCCATTCAGAGCAAACAGAGCATCATAGGTTGCTAAGAGCTCTTGACAACCTGAGATGCTGTAGCCGCCCCTCAGAATGCCCCTGGTTATGGAGAAGGATTGGTAGCTTTATCCCCCAGCAGACCAGATACATGACAACAAAGTGACTTGTCCATGGTAGTATTAGTAATAGTGGATTATGGGAAAAAAGAGATAGGATCCATAATATATTATTATGGATATAGAGTGAAGTCCATGTTTACACAGAATGAAGTCCATGTTTCTATTAACAGGGCATTATGGGTAAGGTTGACAACTGCTTTTTTTGATTGGCATGGCTTGCTTGTCGTGTGGCGTGGTCTGAAAAGGGAGTGTGGCTTGCTTGTTGTGTGGTCTGAAATTAGCATGGAGCCGGCCAACCAGCCGTCCGTTCAGCCGTCTCGATGCTGATTTTGCTGTGAAGCCGGCTTCTCTGACAATCAGCATGGAGCCAATCAGGAAACTGGGAGGTGGTCATTACTCGCCGCCCAGCTTCCTGATTGCACTGGAAGCTGGCTCCATATTCCCCTTCCTCTGACTGAAAGGTCTGGTATCAGGGGAGGTATCGGAGCATTTGGGAGAGTACGAGAACTTGTCCAAATACTCTGTATTGGCACCAATACAGATACTAGTATCGGTATCGGTGCATTCCTATTTATTACCATACAATGAGGTGTGCATCATCCCAATAATCCATATTAAAAAAAAAGAGTTTTAAGGTACTCCAAGGATCACGGAAGTGTTTTTAAATAAAATATAACACATTTTTATTTATTTTGGAATTAAAACTAATGCTCTTTAATGTGTAAACTTCTTATAGTAAGATAGTAGCCTATTCCCGACGATGCTCATGTGAAACGCGTAGAAATTGTCATTCCCCCCACTGGACTACAATACGTCAAAAAAGCTGATACACAGCACACTGTAAAAAGTACTGTAATGTTAAGATACTTGTGGGAGGATGCGGCTACATCCTTTGCTCCTTTTTAGATAATTTTAAAAAGTATATATTTTAAAAATGTGTTATATTTTATAACAAAAAAAACACTTTTGTGATCGTTGAGGTACCTTTAAAAGTCAGAACTTTTTCTTTTTTCTGTAATCTTTAAAAAGATGGTTTATATTGACAAGTGTCCTGGATAAAACAGTGATAGAGTTGTCTTAGTAAACTTGTCCTGCTGATTTTGCCCTCTAGGAGGTCCATCCAGCCCATATTTTAAAGAAAAATTAGAGAGGCCCTGGTTGACTCTGACTGCTACTTGCTTGTCACCGTCTGACTCTGAACATCACCCTTTGGCCAATTAAAGCACACGCTGTGAAGAATAAGAAGAAATCTTTCCAGCTCACTGAATGTTGTAATTAGATATGTAATACTGTTCTGAGTGATTCTCACTAATTTGTTTTCCTCACCAGATCCTGTAACTCGCATGGTCAAGACCACGGAGAAGGTCTACTCCTCCAGCAGTTGTCTTACCATTTCCATCATTCCCTTCCTGCTTTCTGTCTTCAGTGCTATGGTCATTGCAAATTTCTGCTTTTAAGGTGGGGAGCAAACATTAAATAACTACTTTGTATGGACTAAAAGTGACTTTATGCTAATGTCAGGTAGACCTTAAAGTTGACACTACTATGTAGACCCCTCCACCCCACTATGTACAAATGCTATAGAATAATAACAAAAAATGTGTTCAGATTACTGTATATTAAGGATGGGCTGAACGTTCGAGTCGAATTTATGGGGACCCTCCAGGCACAATATTTGAAGGAATTTTTCATTTTTACTCTTACCCTGTAAATCATGTAAAAATCGCTGTTCCTTTAAAAAATATTTTTCTTGGTTTTTTTTGTTTTAAATTTCATTGATTCCTGTCATTCAGGGCACTACCCGGATCCCCATACACTTTTTATGGCCAATAAATTGCATATAAGGCTTCAAAAATGGGGACCTTTAATTTTCTGAGTTCTACCCCCATAGACTTGCATTGAGTTCTAAGTTCGAGTTAGAACTTTTTCCATGTTCGAAAGTTCGAGTTAGAACCGAACACGGGGGTGTTCGGCTCATCACTACTGTATATCCCTCAAATATTGTGCAATTGCACTCCAGCACAGGGCAGGAGCACTTTCTTGAGAGATGTGGCCTTCCCGGGATCTCATAGGAAGGCTAAGTGACAGTCGATACCCTCGTGTTGATTAAGCCTTGTGAAGATGGGTGGAAAGTGAGCTATTTTTTAGCATTTTTTTACACCTGGGAGTGGTGGGTCTACTAAATTACAATGAAAGCTCCACTTTAAATAAAAATGTATTTTGGTTTGGGTAGATACTGCCAAGCCACATTCTTATATTTCTTATATTAAGTGGTGAGGCATCTCCATTGGAATTACTAGATCTACCCAAATGACCATCCACAAACTGTATTTGGGTTTTTGAGCCTCTTTGAGCCTCTGATCTGAGCTGGTGGAAAAGCACTGTAATGGTTTCTGGACAATTATATTTGTTTAAAAGTTTGTACGTTTATAATTTTAATAATTTAGTTAAGTGTAATGATTCTATGTACAAAGGCTTTAGTTTACATATAAATGCAGCCCCTGTCATGTCACATCACCACCCAGAGCATTACAGCCATTACTTTTGGCAAGTAAGCGGTGAAATACAATGGTTAAAGGAGCTTGAGGGTAACCATTGATAGGGCCTGTGCATTACACCTGTGACATATTAATCTTGAGTGCAATGCCATAGCCATCAATGGAATAAAAAGCATTCCATGCACATTGATAATGAGATCCATGTTTCTGAATTCACTACTTTTTGCAAAAGGTGGACCTAGCCTTTAACTATTCTATTTAAAATTGAGAGCTCTATATTAAGCTTCCAGGTCTACATACCTGTTTAGATCATTATATAGAAACGTTGATGATTTTTAAATTACGGAGAAGGGATAACACCCCAAGATGGGTGGGAAAAAGCAACACACCAAAGTAACCTGTTAGATGCCGATCTGAATGGAGAAAAAGCTGTCCCCTTCAGACTTGAAGCTGGCAGCTTTTATCTCCATAATTCTAGGTGAGGCTCTGCCTCCCCTGACCGCACGTCCCTGGTTACCAAGATGAATAAGAAGCCGATAAGAGATTTAGACCACCTATAAATGAAATCATCTTGACTTTTAATCTAGATACTTAAACTCTCAAAGTTCTTTTTAAAGTGATACTGAGCTCAGGATTTAAATCTTAAAAATGTATTTGAGTATCATAACTATTAACAACAATGTATCTTATTCAAGTATCACTGGGCTGTAGATACTCAAATCATCTCTGAATTGGTGCGGACACTGTCCTTCCTTCTGGAGGGGGGCTACTTTTGTTCCCCATGGTCCCTGTGTGTGTTGTAAAGTAGTCAACGCTCCAAGCTCACTCCTGTGATGGACTACAATCTCACGTTCAGTTTATTAATTTGTATTGAGGTTGTAGTCTATCCAAGGTCATGTTTGACTCAGGGCAAAAGGAGCAGTTGCCCCGGGCCCAATCATCATTGTGGGGCCCACAGTAGGTGCCCCTTGAGCCCGCAAAATATAGACACGTGGCACCTCTCTGTTTGTTATGCGATCAGCTTCACATAGTGTTGCTTTGTCCATGCTGTATGACCGCATGACGTCCCATGCAGTGTCACATCTCCCTCTGACATCTTCTACTGGATGCTCTGCTGGAGGACAGCGTGCAAGGCGGTGTGGGGCTGGTAGTGGGTCTGAAAGGGCATGGCAGGTAGGAGCAGGGGGCCTAAGAAAATGTTTGTTTGTGGTCCAATCAATATTAAAGACAGCCTTGAGTCTATCATGGGAGTGAGCTTGGAGCGGTGACTACTTTACAATACATACAGGGACCATGGGGAACAAAAGTAGCCCCCCTCCAGAAGGAAGGACAGTGTCAGCACCAATTCAGAGATAAGTGGAGGATCTACAGCTGAGTGATACACAGAGGTATATTTTTGTTAAAAGTTAGGGTACCTGAATGCATTTTTAAGATTTAACTCCTTTCCATTAAGTCCAGAGTAACTGTCTGCCAATCGACCATTCCAAACCTGTTCAATGTGTGCCAGCCTGGGGCCATTTTCTTATTTTTCTAGTATGCAAACCTGGGAAGTTTATTTACAATATGAATGAAGTCCATTATGAAATACTTTACAAATGTGTTTGTTGTCCCTTGTTACGGGTCATTCTAATCTTCTCTATATCTTCCCAATTTCAGTATATACCTAGGAGACGTCATACTGGAGGTTACTAGTATATTTGGATTGGGAATTTGGAGTGTGCACCAGTTACAGAAGATCTCAGTTACATTCAGCTTTGAACAATGTAGAAACGCTTTCAGTACAGGAAACAACATTCTGCAAATGGATCGTTGTCTAATGATAAAAACGAAGATATTTCTGGACACTTTTTGTTTTTTGTTTACAGATTCTTTCTTTATGCTATTTCCCATCTTCCTTCCATAGTTAGAGCCGGCCTGTGACAAAGAAGCTGTCACAGGTCGTCTCTATTGATTGGGAAGTGAGCAGAAACATGCAGCCGATCCACTCACTTCCCAATGATCTCCCTGCAGTGAGTGATGACTGTCAGTTACCTCTCCCCGCAGGGATTCCCCCCCTCCCCTTTCCGATCCCCCAGTGCTAAGTGGAGAAACGAATGGGGGAGGGGGCGGGTACAGCTGGCTCTGCCTCTAGATTGGCAGAATCATCTGTCACTCACACAGCTGGGTGGATCTCGACAGTAATGTTGGGATCTATCCCGGGTGTGGCGCTCTCAGTATATCAAGGGCTACTGAGCTTTGGGTCACGGGAGGAGGTTGGTATATGTCCTCCCGTGACCCTAAAAAGAACTATGGGGAAAAACACTTACCCCATATTTCTCTTTTAACTATTAAAAACAATGTATCGTATTTGTGTATCACTCGGCTGTGGATCCTCCAATATTCTCTGAATTGGTGCTGACACTGTACTTCCTTCTGGAGGGGGGCTACTTTTGCTCCCCATGGTCCCTGTGCATGTTGTAAATGAGTCACCGCTCCAAGCCAGCTCCTGGGATGGACTACAATCTCATAACAAATTAGTAAACTCAACATGAGATTGTAGTCCATCCCGGGAGCTCCTCAAAAAAAGAATGTAATACTACTTAAGGCTTGTTTTTCTTTATTTTCACCTGGTGATCCAGCCAGTAAATCTGTTATTAGTCAGCTTTCTTTATCAGGCCAAGCTGTCCAGCAAAAGTGGCCACGAGAGGGTTAAGGCAAACCATTTAGCACTGACGGGTGCTTACAGTGGTTGGCTTTTATTCATTCATGTAAAACCTTTACCCCAAAGGGAACAAAACTGTTCATATAACTGCTTAAACATTGTTAGCTGGAGTTGAACTTGTTTAATTTGTTGTTCAATTCCATCTAAATCTGATGGAACATCTAGCACTAGTCTCCCCAGCGGGTGACAATCCTACTGTCAAAAGGTAACTCCATTGCTCCTCCATAGAGTGGAAGCCACCAAAAGACAGGAAGTCTGTTACTGGCCGGCTCACCAGGTTAAAATAAAGGAAAAAAGAGCCTAAAAAAAGAAAACCAATACAGCCACCACATTTAAGGATTGTTAAGCTGTATTTTTTGGCTGGATTTAGATACATTTGAAGTACTTTCTAATAATGTTACAGCTTGCCTGCCCCCTCCTTCCTTCCAGACATTCCTTTTGACCACTGTGGCTTTCCACCAACTTCCTTCACCTCTAGGTACCTGCACTTCATATGTGTCAAAAGCTTTTATTATTCTTGAAGGTACGGTCACTTTAGATATGGACCATTGTTATTTATTAGTAGTATTGTAGCTGTATGTAGTTTTATGAAGTTTACATCAATGGTTCTTAACCTGTTAAACATGTACCCTGCACAGCTATCATGAAGGGTTCGGGGGGTACTTCTGCTTCTTATAGTATGTTCATCGTAACACATTAGAGTTTTAGCAAATAATAGATCATATATCAAACGTCAAGACATCAGTAAGTAAGTGCAACATTTTTTGTGCCATAGCTCAGCTGTAAAGGCATATTACATTATTTGGAAGATATTTATAGAAGGGTGTCTTCAAACACATGGTGGTTGCTCACTAGAAGGTAATTTTATTATTAAATATCAAAGCAGACTTCAACAACAACTTGAACAGTTTGGTTCTGGTTACAGAGCGGTTGGCAGTGAGAGTCAACCCTCTTAAAATGTGGTAAAACTGGCAGTCAGTCCACCGAGGTGTTCTTCACTAGGAATATATGTGTCCCACACCTCTATCCATAGACCCCTGACTCTTCTGCCTGATGGAAACAATCACCGTCCTTCACTTATAGCTCAGCTTGGCCATGCTGAGTGCTCTCTTCTTGCTTTGTGTCCTTGCCACCGATACCCTGAGAATGTAGTTGTCGTTGACACATCAGATTAGGAATTACATAATCTGCCCCTGTTCCCGCTTTAAAA
>NW_017308449.1:66626-106493 GCF_000935625.1 Nanorana parkeri | reverse complement strand
ATAAAATAAAACAAGAGACCAGCCAGCAAGACCCCCATGATATTACCCATAGTGACTCCATTGTTAGTCCTGAGAGCTACTAGTTAATAATAGGGGGTACATGACAAACAATACTTATTTATAAAGGAGTATATAGTTTACCAAGGTTGAGAATCACTGGTGAAAATCCCATTGGCTTCATTTTCTGGATTAGGGCTGGCATTTTTTCTTGTTAATTTAAATGAAATCTATTTTTTTACTCATCCATTCATGTTTATGTGATAATTTGCCTCTTTTATTTATATGTTTTTATTATTCTTTTTTGTATTTGCCTCCCACATTTCGGTCCATATCTTCTAGTAATAGTGTGTGGAAAGCTCTTATTACCTTATTCTTATTCCCTTACCAGGCTGCTAAAACGGTCCCCATAGTCTCTACTTCCCCAGGCTCTGCTGGTATAAGAACCACTGATGTCCTCACATCCAATACAAGTCCATTGCCATGCTTTGAACGTGAGGACGCCAATGGTTAGTCCACAGCTTGTGCAGAGGGAGAGATAGGCTGCAGGGATCAGTCTTGATCTAGACCAAAAATGAGCACTTGCTGATGCCTGGAGTCCTTATTTATCTATCATGCTGCTATATATGTATACCTATAACATGTGAAAGTGTATACCAGCCTTTCTCAGCTGTTTCACCCAAGAGAAACCTCTTAAATAATTTTCATTTCTCAGGGAACCGCTGCTAAACTGGATTATATCTACAGCTCTCAATATTTACCGTAAGTGTCACCATAGGTTATAGGTTTATAATCAAAATGTCTGCTGTATATAATCATGGAGTTAAAATGAATGACTTGAAAAAAATAAGCAGACAATGAAACTTTTAATGTCCCCTTATATTGCTGCTTGGGGAGAATCCTCCCTACACAAGTGGTCAATGTAGAAGGTTCTCCCTATATTGGTGGTCAATTGAGAAGGTCCTCCTTAGAATGGATTTCAGTAAAGAAGTGTTTCTTTACATTGGTGGTCTGTGAAGAAGACCCTGTTACATTGGTGGTCTTTGAAGAAGACCCCTTTACATTGGTGGTCAGTTGAGAAGGGCCCTCTCGACTTACATTGGTGGTCAGTGAAGAAGGGCCCTCTCCTCTTACATTGGTGGTCAGTGAAAAAGTATTCCCTGCATTGATGGACAATTTTAGAACGGCCTCAATTACCTTGATGGTCAGCAATGAAGAACCCCTTAAATGTATGATCACTGGTGCAAGAGCCCTCACATTGTTGGACAGATGGGGAAATAAATGTCCTTTATATTAATGCATACATTATTGGTTAGGGCCAAGGAACCACTAGCAACTTATGAAGGGAACCCTAGAAACATGCGGAACATTGGTTGAGCAAGGCTGGTGTGGACTGCTGCTTGTATTCTTGAATGGGAAATTCCAACTCATGGCAAGAGACTGTGACAAATTACTAATTTACATTTGTGTCATGCACCTCCTAGGGCAGGGGGAGCCAAACTTCAGTCCTCCAGCTGTGGTGAAACTACAACTCTCATTAGGTGTTGCAGGTCTCTGACAGCCACAGACATGACTTCCAGAAGAGAAGGGATTTGTAGTTCACCACAGCTGGAAGGCCTAGGTTTGGCTACCCTTGTGCTATGGTAATGTATGAATGTTTTATGACCATAACCAGCACTGTAAGCTCTCAGGGACCTCCAAACCTTCTTGTCTTAATTAATTAGAGATGTTTTTGCAGCTTGGGGGAAGGGTTTGTATACTCCCAACTGGAATGAGCTTTGCTTTGATGTAACTTTTTTCTCATCATGTTTTTGGTGGGGTACGGAGTTGCTTGTACTGATTCTTTTTGCAATGTTGTTACAGTGTAATGATAATAAAAAACATCTAATTCTGGTTATACCTGTATTTATTTTTATCTTACTTTTAGGTGTATGTTATTGCTGATGCTATGAAGCAGCTATTAGGGAAATACATTCCCCTAATAAAGAAGCTATTCAATTGTGTGTATCAAGTGCAATATTTCCTAATTCTGAAATTCAGCTTTAATGTGACACTAAACTCAGGAGATAAACCTTAAAAATGCATTCAAGCACCTGAACTATTAACAAAAATAGTTCTGTTGCAGGTTAGCTAGTAAGTGTGCAGGGAAACGTCTGTGTTTTGTACACCTGGAGATATGGAGCAGATAAGTTCATTTGGAGATATGGAGGCACATAGAGCCACTCTAGGGACACAGGGGTACCCTTAGGGCATTCATAACATTAATTTCAAAGCTTTAATTATAGTGTATTATGTCACTTATGTGAGAATCCTGGAACCTTGTCATTCAATGCAAGCGCTTTCAAGGCCTCAGGGGGTTCCCTTCATCAGGCTCAGAATGACACATCACTAACAGATTCATCAACTTTATATTGACATCACATGCCCCGAAAGCGCTTGCATTGAACGGCAATGTGCCATTAAAAATGGATTATTGATTTATTACTATGGTGTGCTGGTGACATTATTTTCTTCTTCTGTGGTATGCAGCAAGACCTCTGGTTCCTAAAATCCTGGAACCTAACTCCCTCACTTCCCCTTGACTTACATAATATACTGGGTTTCAATTTACATTGGTTTCTATTTGCAACTATTCCGTCTGGAACCTAACACTGCCATAAATTGAGGGATTCCTGTATTGGAGCGTTGACACCCCAAGATTGGGGGCAATAAGACAAAAAAGAAGCCAACAAGTGACTTAGCCCACCTATAACTGAAATCATCTAGACCTTTAACCTAGATACTTGAACCCTCAAAGTACTTTATAGTGACATTAAACTCAGGAGTTAAATCTTAAAAATGCATTCGAGTCCCTTAACTACAAACAAAAATGTATCCTATGCTGTAGATCCTCAAATCATCTCTGAATTGTTGCTGACACTGCCCTTCCTTCTGGAGAGAGGCTACTTTTGTTCCCCATGGTCCCTGTGTGTGTTGTAAAGTAGTCACCGCTCCAAGCTCGCTCCCGGGATGGACTACAATCTCATTACAAATTAGTAAACTAAACGTGAGATTGTAGTCCGTCACAGGAGTGAGCTTGGAGCGGTGACTACTGTACAACACACCATGGGGAACAAAAGTAGCCCCCCTCCAGAAGGAAGGACAGTGTCAGCACCAATTCAGAGATGATTGGAGGATCTATGGCCGAGTGATACACAAATAAGATACATTGTTGTTAAGGTACTTGAATATATATTTCAGGTTTAGCTTCTGAGTTTAGTGTCACTCTAAGTACTGTGCTGACAGGTTAAGAGGATTTATTATGTTACTATGTGTGTGTGCGATGACATATCACCAGACCAAGCCGATCTACATTTGTGGCCTGTCAGCATTTCATCACCAGAGAATGTTTGTAACTCTATTTACGTATTCCAGAGCTAAATGGTTATTAACAGACGGAATTTCCTCTATTTGCTTTAACAGCTGCAACTATGTGATCGAGAGAGAGAGAGAGAGGAGAGAGAGAGGAGAGAGTATATAGTAGAAGAGGGGGCATGAGAATAGATAGATAGATAGATAGATAGATAGATCAGCCCCCCAAAAAATCATTTTTCATGATGCCTTGGTCAAATCTATATAATTTTGTTGTCATTTTTGTAAAAATCTTGCTGATCAACTAGTTCTCCTGTCACCTAGTTTGTGTGTTTGCATACAAGTTAGCAGATAAAGTGTGAGTGTTTACGGACTTCTAAGTATAATTTTAAGTATAACCTAAGGGAATGGCACCTTTTCATCAACACTTCCAAACGTATTTTGAAATGTGTTCTTTTAAACAATGGGAGCAAATATGTCTCCATTCCAATCGGTCATTTCAACAGGATGAAAGTAGAGTGCAAGGCCATCTCTAGTGTTGGAAAATCAATGGGTGATTGGTGTAAACTCTAGTTGTTTAATTTTCTTCTTGGTCAACAAAGTGGCTACAGAAAGTGTCCTAGCTTTCTATGCCTTTGGGACAGTAGAGCCAAACATGAGCATTGGGTAAGAAAAGATTGGCCTCCAAGGGAAGATCCCTCAGAAGATTGAATTAATCAATGCACCTTTGGTAGCACGAGATAGAATCACCCTGCCACCATTACATATAAAGCTAGGCCAATTTGTAAAGGCTTTGAAGAAAGATGGTTTGTGCAATGATTACATAAATTACCTGGACCTACCATGGAGAATCTAAAGGCAGGAATTTTCGATGGTCCACAAATCAGACAGCTCATGAATGACCCATTTCAGAATCAATAAAAGAAATCTAATCTCGCGCCTGGTCATCATTTGGTCTTGTTGTGAAAAATGTCCTTGGCAAAATAAGGGCAGACAACTACACTGGAATGGTAGAGGAGATCCCCTTTTATTTCAACAGGCTTGGCTGCAAAATGAGTGTTAAAATCCATTCTCTGCACAGTCACTTAGATCGCTTTCCAGAGAACCTTGGTGACATAAGCGCAGAGCAAAGGGGAAAGATTTCACCACATAAAAACAATGCAAGGCAGATATCAAGGAAGATGGGATGCACACATGATGGCAGATTACTGCTGGAACCTTATGAGTGATTGTCCTGGCAGATCCCACTCTTGGAAGTCTTACAAAAGGAGCTTCTTCTGTGTCAAATGATTGGAAAGTTTGTATCACATACCTGTGCTTTTGGTTTAAAATAAGTAGATTTAATGTTCTGTTAATCTTTAATGTGTTTCTTTCATGCTAAAAGGAGATGAAATCGAACACATTAGAATATTCTGATTTTTGACGGGTGACCAGAGTGTAGAGTGGTATATGGAATGTATACTGTATCTCAGAAACTACAGCTGGTAGAGGGAAATTGGTGCCAGTTTTTTAAATCAATGGGTCGAATATACTCAGGAACAGGTCTAACATCCGAGGCACCAAAATGTGTGTTGGCCAGTTTAATAGATTGATAGATAATGAATATACTACATTAGATAGATAGATAGATAGATAGATAGATAGATAGATAGATAGATAGATAGATAGATAGATAGATATAGGAGTGGTTCCCCCGGGCCCCAAATTTTTAGGGGCGCTGTGGGCAGGGCCGTACAGTGCTTTGTGTCTACCTGGACAGCCTTGGTCATCCCATACAATGGGGGACCAACAGAGTGCTGCTGGGTGGCGAAACGCTGCTTGGCAGCAGGGCGCCCACTCCTTCATAAACAGAGTGTGTACACCTGGAAATGTTTTCCCCCAGATGTATGGCAGCGCCGACAGCAGCAGTGAGGATGAGGAGGAGGATGGGAATTGGGAGGAGAGGGCGGCACGCTGCCTCCCTGGGCCTGATGAGCTCTTACTCTCTGCCCCTTCTAGTTCCACCATTAAGCCCCATTCACACCAGGGCAGAAGCGTTTTATCGCGATTTTTGGAAGAATTTTTTGGGGCGTTTTTAATTGCATTTCAGCATCCTGATATCCTGCACTAGGGTGACTCCTTTCCCTTGCAGGGTCCTATGAAGCCACCCTTATGTGTGCTAGTAAGCAGCGTGTGCCTGCACAAATACACATACACAGCAAGGCAATCCAATCCCCTCCTCCCTTCTCACTCCTCCTTCCTCACTTCTCCAAGCTGGTAAATGAACAGCAGCTGGAGATTGCTCTGCCACTTTTGATCTTGTACTGGACAGGAAGTTCAGGGAAGCCTAGTTGAGAGAGTTGGAGCTGTTTGGAAATATGATAACTGTAACTGCTTGGGCAAAAATGCAAAGACATAGTTTGCTGTGCAATGTCTATTTGTTTGATCTGGATTCATTATTGAAATAAGTTTGAGGGTTTATGACTACTTCATGTCCAAAACAACTTGGATTTACTACTCATATAGTATAAGGGAACCGCCCATGTTAGGTCTCCTCTTACAAATCCGTGTCAGAAAACTAAAATATAAACTCAGCAGATTCCTGAAAGGTGATAAAATGTTGCAATCTAAATTTGGAAGGCAGGAGATCAGCCTGAGCCAAGGGGTTACGTCATCTAGAGTTAAACAGTCATTTACGTGATCTGTAATGAACAGAAAATGGAGCAATTCCACTCTAACTCTTCCCATTAATGGAACCTCAGGGATAGGTGAGGCTTCCGCCTAAGCCTTAAATACAAGAATCCATAGAAAACTGGCAATCAAATGGGATCAGACCAATAATATCAATTTATTAACAAAAAGTTTAAAAAAAAACAGTCAGAAACTCAAACTCGGATGTGTTTTGACCCAGTGACTTGATGGACTAATGTCTTTATTCAACCTCAAATACTATGTAACTATGTAACTGAGCCTTAGTTGTAGCCAATTATATCCAATTCATATTATTTGATTGATCCCATTTTGAGTGCCAGTTTTCTATGGATTTGCATGTTTGCATGATATACATTTTTAAAGGCTCATTGTATAGAAAACACTGTGTAAAGTACGGTATACACTATTAGATTTTACCACAAACGTTCATACGAAAAATCCCATCGGAACCTTCAATACTGGCATCAGAAACATACTGATTGTCGTTCCAAATTTCGCTTAATTTTCCATTTTTATTTAACATTCTATTTTGAAATGAAAGGCGTTTCCTGTCAGGGTTCCACCCTGACTTTACTGGTGTGCAGCATTCTAGCTTGGCTGCCATTTTACCCACCTGTGTTTCCTTCTTTGCCTGAGCAGACTCTGTAATGTTGCTCCCTACTCCTAGGCTCCCCCTTATGGCCAAACAGGAGAGCATCATCTGAGAGAGAGTCAGATGGGAGTTTCCTGTCTCTGAGTGATGATGTCATCCCACTCACTATATATAAACCACTCAGTCCAGTCTGACCTTGCCCTTGCGTGGTCTTACCTGCTAGTGCATTGCTGCTGCTCTGAGTATCCTGATTCTGTGTATGACCCAATCCTGGGTAACGTTCTCCTCTGGTTCCTGCTCTTGGCTTGTTCCTGACAACGCTGACCTTTGTGTTCCTGACCTGGCTTGTACGATTACCTGATCCGGCTCTTGACCTTGGCTTGTTCCGGTTTATGATTCCGGTGTTCATAATAAATATTTTAACTAGCACCTCATGTTTATCTGGTTTTCAATGTGCTCTGACAATTCCAAATGAAAACCACATTCCCTGTTAGATATTAGTTCGATTGAAAAAAATTTCCCAACATGCTTCTTCAAAATTATTTGTCACTGTGGTCAAAATCGATCGTGGATTTGACCCCATCAACAATAAGAAAGTCGAATGAACATTCCAAATTCGATTTTGTTCATTTGAAATTCTAACCGTGTATACCGTGTACTTTAGAGGTCACATGGGTCTCACCCATAGAAAAGGTTTGGTGGTCCATCATATGAGATGTTGGTAAAGATGCGGTTCTGGCCAAAGCTCCTCCATGTATCCTAAAGCTTTTCATCCTTAAACAGTCTTCCTCGGAGAGGCATGGTCCATTTGGAATACCTCCCTCCACTTTATAAATGCCAACATACAGAAAAGGAGGGTAAGATTGCGTGACCATGGCATCAATGTGTGGAAAATATGACGATGACCAAGATTTCCTGCTCGCACTGATGTCATATCCATCTCCATCCAAAGGGAATTTCAGGTTGGTGGAGCTCAGATTTGAGCCATTCATTATTTCCGGCATATTATTATTATTGTGTTTATAAGTACTCGCACAAATCACCTGAGAAAATTCCAGCACTTCAGCAGAAGAGGCATAACCACAAAGCATTTTGTGATGAGAGAGCATGGAGCCGGTTTCCCGGCCTATCAGGAAGCCAAGCAGTGTGTAATGATGCATTGCATGGCTTCCTGATACAGAAAGTATCGGGCTAGGCATACGAGTACTCGCCCAAATGCTTGGCATCGGCACCGATATTAGTATCGGTGCCGGTGCATCCCTATTTACAATAAATGTTTATAATAAAAGAAAAAGAAAATGTAAAATGATATTGATGTAACGATGACGTGACGTAGACATCAATATCATTTTACATGTTTTTCTTTTATTATAAACATTTTTTATAAACATAATAATAATATGCCAGAAATAATGAATGGTTCAAATGCTCCGATGCCTAGCCTGATACTTCCTGTATCAGGAAGCCGGGCAGCGCATCTTTACACGCTGCCCAGCTTCCCGATTGGCCGGGAAGCTGGCTCTATGCTCCCTCGCCAATCAAGAAGCCGGGCAGTGTGTAATGACTTATTTAGCTTCAGTTCCTGATTTAGCTTTGTGATTTGAGCTGATACTCAGTTCAGTAAACAGGATATGACAGGGCAGAGTACAATAGGGATTTTTTTTTCGTTAGCATAGTTAGTCCTCTCCAAGCGTCTTCTGCTTCTGTTTTTATTTCTTGTCGATGAGGAAGCGTGCACTGCAAAGGACAGATATCATGGATGCATTAGCAATACTTGATGTGCTCTGTTTTCTGTGTGATAACCCTTAAAAACAATAGGACTCACGAACAATAATATGAAATGCCTCGTGGATATGAATCTTGTGCTGATGTGCTGGAATTTTCTCAGCTGATCGCAGTTTATTACCAGAAATATGATAATTGTGTTTGCCTTAAAGGAGTTGTAAATTCCACGCATATCCTCTTGCTGTTTTAGATAATACAATCAAAGCTTACTTGAAAAAATTCCCTTTTATGTACTTCCATCTGCCCATCACTTCCAACAACTTCCTGGATTCCCAGTGTGCGTTGCATCTTTTTTTCTGCTGCTCGGCTACATAGACTACATATCCCATCATGCATTGCTTCCAGCAAGCAATGATAATGTTACATTGTTCAGATGTTATGTTAAGCATGGAGGAAGTACATCCTATGGGCATCTTCAATAAGTAAGTTTAATAGGAAGAAGCTCCCTAGCAAGGACACAGACAGCAATAAAACCCTAACCGGGGTTCTAATCCCTCTCCACTTCATCTAAAACTTCAGTTGTACTTTCAAGTAACACTAAGCACAGAAGTTACATCTTTCAAATACATTCAAGGACCTTAACTATTAACAAACTACTTTCCTTATGAAGGGAACCCTAGGGATATGTAGAACATTGGTTGAGCAAGACTGGTGTGGACTGCTGCTTGTATCCTTGAGTGTGAAATTCCAACTCATGGCTAGAGACTGTGACAAATTACTCATTTACATTTGTGTCATGAACCTCCTAGGGCAGAGGGAGCCAATCTTCAGTCCTCCAGCTGTGGTGAAACTACAACTCTCATTAGGTGTTGCATGACTCTGACAGCCCTCACATTGTTGGGCAGATGGGGAAAGAAATGTCCTTTATATTAATGGATACATTATTGGTTAGGGCCAAGGAACCACTAGCAACTTATGAAGGGAACTCTAGGGACATATGGAACATTGGATGAGCAAGGTTGGTGTTGGATTGCTGCTAGTATTCTTGAATGTGAAATTCCAACTCATGGCAAGAGACTGTTACAAATTACTCGTTTACATTTGTGTCATGCACCTTCTAGGGCAAGGGGAGCCAAATTTCAGTCCTCCAGCTGTGGTGAAACTACAACTCTCATTAGGCATTGCATGACTCTGGCAGCCACAGGTATGACTTCCAGAAGAGAAGGGATTTGTAGTTCACTGCAGCTGGAGGGCCTAGGTTTGTCTACCTCTGTGCTATGATAATGTATGAATGTTTTATGACCATAACCAGCACTGTAAGCTTTCAGGGACCCCCAAACCTTCTTGTCTTACTTCGTATTGTAACTGTACTGTCTTCCATATATTGTAAAGTGCTATGCACACAATTGGCGGTATCTGATTCCTGAACAACAATAATAATAATAATAAGAAGAAGATGTAGAAGGTTATTTTGCACATGCTAAAGGTTATCTTCTGTACCTGGCTTTTTGGTTCAGGAACCTCCAGTATATGAAACATAATTCTGAAGGTTAATGCAATGTATGGATGCTCTGAGGTACAGTATATATACCCTTGAAGAACTTCTATTTGTAATTAGGCATTATTTTGGAGCTTGGGGGAAGGGTTTGTATTCTCCCTTAAAAACAATAAGACCCGTGAACAATAATATGAAATGCTTTGTGGTTATACCTCTTCTGCTGAAGTGCTGGCATTTTCTCAGGTGATCGCAGTTTATTACCAGAAATATGATAATTGTGTTTGCTTTAAAAGAGTTGTAAATTCCAAGCATATTCTCTTGTTGTTTTAGATAATCCAATCAGAGCTTACTTGAAAACATTCCCTTTTATGTAGTGAGCGCTGCCTTCCATCTCCCCATTACTTCCAACAACTTCCTGGATTCCCAGTGTGCTTTGCGTCTCTTTCCCTGCTGCTTGATGCGATGCAATCTCCATTTCTCAAGATTACATGTAGCGCTCACCCCCAAAGGAGCCGCTGGATGAACAGGTCCATATCTAGTCAGTCTAGGTATAGATTTCACACTGCCCCATTAGCATTAACCGCCCTCTTCCTGTGCCCATAAATTGAAGTGCGCTCCAGTTGTGAGATGCTGGTTAAACAGTTTATTCACTTCTAATTAGGGAGAGAGGGTATAGGGTCTAGGTGCACAGGCCTCCTTAGCTCCAGACTCACCAGATCTTATCTTCGTGAAGTACATCTCCACAATCCTTAAAAGAACACTGACCCCGCTCAGAAGTCCCTCTGAATGACAGGCACTTCAAGAGCCCACACGGGTCCTGATTCTTCCATCTTTCAGGCATTCTCCTGACTGCAAACTCTCAAGGAGGCCTCTCCTTCAGCAGCTCAGCCAACTCCCACCCCCAGGCCTCGGCCCAGCCTAGGGGCAGGCTGAACAGGACCCAACCTTAGTCCATGGCTGGTCCAGGCAAGAGAGAGCGAGCACATGGTCCCCCACTAATATATGTACCCTTTGTCAGCAGGCACCACTGGCTACAAGAAGCCCAGTAACTGGCCACTGCCCTGTACACATACAGTATCACAGTGTCACCCATTGGCTGTCCTACAATGTGACAGAGTCTCACTCGGCCCTAGGGGTAGAGACAAGGTTGGACACCTGGGATTAACCATGTGCTGGCTGCTACAAATTCAACCAGGCTGCCTACAGCCCTGGCTATCACTAAATAGATAGTAAGCACTTCACCAAAGGTGATGGGCACTACATACATATCCAATCATGCCTTGCTTCCAGCAAGCAATGATAAGGTTACATTGTTCAGAAGTTAAGTTAAGCAGTGAAGAAGTACATCCTATGGGCATCACGTTCTCGAAAATTGCATCCCTGCACAGCTACCTCCTCATGTACCACTTGCCCCTCCCTTTTAGATTGTAAGCCCTCAGGGGCAGGGCCCTCCTTACCATCTTGTCTTGAATTGTATTGTAATTGTAATGTCTTCCTTATATTGTAAAGCGCTGCGCAAACTGTTGGCGCTATATAAATCCTGTATAATAATAATAATAATAATAACAAAAAATATATATAAGTTTGTAAACTTACTTAGGGTAAGTTTTGTAGGAAGAAACTCCCTAGCAAGGACACAGACAGCAATAAAACCTAACAAGAGTTCTAATCCCTCTCCACTTTATCTAAAACTTCAGTAGTACTTTCAAGTGACATTAAACTCAGGAGTTAAACCTTAAAAATACATTCAGGTGCCTTAACTATTAACAACAATGTATCTTATTTGTGTATCACTCGGCCATAGATCCTCAAATTATCTCTGAATTGGTGCTGACAATGTCCTTCCTTCTGGAGGGGGGCTACTTTTGTTCCCCATGGTCCCTGTTTGTCTAGTAAAGTAGTCACCGCTCCAAGCTCGCTCCCGGGATGGACTACAATCTCAATACAAATGAGTAAACTAAACGTGAGATTGTAGTCCATTCTGGGAGAGCTTGGAGCGGTGACTACTTGTAAGAAAGACCCTATGCATGCCCAGTCCAGTCAAGGGTCCATCAGCACCTCTGCGCATGCTCAGAAGCCCATTCTTAGGGTCAAGTGTAAATGTGCTCTGGATCATAGGAATGTGTGCGCGCATGCGCTTCAGAGGATGCTCACGCTTCCTGCAAAGAGTCGCACAGGAAGTGACATCTAAGGAACCATATATAAATGGACATGCTGTATTCTCCCTTCGCTGATTGATCTTCAGATGTTCCTGTGATTGTGTGCTTGTTGTTATCAAGTTGTCTTCATTTCCTCACCCGGCCTGCCTTGATCCTTCTGCTGCCTGCTGCTTGTACCCGCTTGATCTTCGGCTCCCGACCTCTGCTTGTTCCTGACATCACTTCAGGCTCTCGATTTGGTACCTCATCTCCTGATTAGTATGAACCTGGCTCGTGACCCCGACTTGGCTTCTGTCTTCCGCTTCTGTACCACGCTTGCATCTGGTCGGCTACAGCCTAGGCACCAGTGCTACCCTGTATCCTTCTCTCCCTGTCCCCACATCCAGGGAAGGTGGACAAGGGACGCAAGGGGCGCCCTCTCCTCCATTCGGTCTCACCTGAGGTACGTGACCCTACTGTACAACACACACAGGGACCATGGGGAACAAAAGAAGCCACCCTCCAGAAGGAAGGACAGTGTCAGTACCAATTCAGAGGTGATTGGAGGATCTACAGCCGAGTGATACACAAATAAGATACATTTTTGTTTATAGGTAAGGTACCTGAATGTATTTTTAAGATTTAACTCCTGAGTTTAATGTCACTTTAAGCTCATAAAAGCTAAAATCTTAAAGGGTCAGCAAAAAAATGGAAGTATATGCAGGGCTGGATTTACTCTCTCTGCTGCCCCAAGGCCAGGTTCCTCCATGCGCCCCCCTCCCCGCCAACACCTCCCCTCTCCCACAATGGAGAATGTCAGACTCCCCGCTGTACATTTAGCTCTGCTTACCCAAAGCAGGGCTAAATGTAGAAAACAACTACCCGCCCGGGGCCCTGAACTGCATGTCCCGGGCATCGGGAGATAGGAATTCCACACCCCTGCTTCCCCTCTACTCCCTGCTGCCCCAAGGTCGGGCCTTGGTTGGCCTTGTGGGAAATCCGGCCCAGAGTATATGGAAACCATACGATGAACTTTGTATGATGTGTTTTGTGTGCAAAAAAAAAAAACCTGTTGATCCTGCCAGACATCCGTTGCTATCCTGGATTATCACATGCAGTGTTATCAGCCCTACTCAGGCCTCTCTGTAGACTACAGAACATCCCCCTATACCAGGTGTCAGCAACCTTAAACACTCAAAGAGCCATTTGGACCCGTTTCTCACAGAAAAGAAAACACTGGGAGCCACAAAACCCTTTTGACATCTAAAATGAAGATAACACGGCATAGATCGTTTTTTACCTTCATGTTATGTATAGCATGTATATATAGATATATGTGGGCTTAGTAACGCACTGAACTCTGGGCTTAGTAATGCACTGGACTCACCTGCCAAGCCTCATAGCAAGCATCCCAGCCAGACAGTGTGCACTGCAGGGGGCGGGGCATGTGACACTCACTTCTCTCCCGCCGCCTGTTACTAGGGACGCGGCCGGGAGAAAAGCGGTGAGTCACAGGACCCACCCCCTTGCCGAGAAGCCCGTCGGCAGTGGGGGCCCCCGGAACCCTGCTGTATATTCCACCAGGGGGGGTGCCCAGGACCTGACCTCACTGGGCCCCTTCACAGCCTGAGGCCCCGATGCAGCTGCACCAGCGTTAGTTCCGCCCCTGGACACGGAGCCGCAGCAGAAGGATGAAAGAGCCACATGCAGCTCCGAAGCTGCAGGTTGCTGACCCCTGCCCTATACAATGGAAATAGGATATTGGGTGGAATTTTAATTCAATTCAATGTCCTAGGGTGACAATGCTTTTCCTGCAGAGATACAGTACAGTGGGTGAGCCTTGGACAGGAAGTGTAATACTGGTAGGATTACACGGTATATATAATGGAAGAAAAGTCTGAAACAAAAGAAAATGAGTGCAGCCTCCTCATCTAAAGGCTGGTAAGCTGCAATATATTTAAACTGTGTTATTGCGTTTAGATACACTTTAAAAAGACTATCCTGTACATTGCCTATAAGGAAAGTATCTGCACTGACTTTGTATGTTGTTACATTTCTGTGTGTGGATTTCCTTGCACAATCCATCCAAGAAATAGCAAACTACCATAGTAATAGGATAATTGTCTTGAATGGTTTCTACCTAAAATGTCACCATAGTAGGACTTTCGATTGTAAACGCTCTTTGGCTCTCATGTGCTCTGTAAAACGTGTTAGTCCTACATAACGGATAGTTACTTAGTATTTGAGGTTGAATAAAGACATATGTCCATCAAGTCCAACCTATTGGGTGTATGTTTATGGTCCTACTGATTAGTGTGTATGTATAGGTATCTGTTCTCATTCTTAAGGGTACTTGTACCCCTGAATTTTCACGGTCCCTGAGGAAATCGCCCAATCGCATCTTGAACCATTCCACACTCTCAGCCGAAAGCACAGCATATGGCAGCGAGTTCCAGACCCTGACCGATCTAACTGAGAAGAATCCTCTTCGCCCCTTGTGCTGACATTTGTTTTTCCACCAATTTTAGGTAGAGGTCTCTCGTCCTTGCCATGGAGTTAAATGTAAAGAGTTTGCTGCTAATGTTACTATCCCCGGTAAACATTTTGTACATTAGCATCATGTCCCCCCTTAATCTCCTTACTTCCAATGAGGACATGTTTAATTTTAGTAGCCTGTTCTCATAGTTCTGATCCTCCATCCCCTTTTTAAGTTTGGTTCCCCTTCTCTGGACTCTTTCCAGCTCAAGGACATCCTTTCTGTTCACTGGTGACCAAAACTGGACCGCGTACTCCAGATGTGGCCGAACCAGCGATCTATAAAGTGGCAAAATTATAGACTTGTCCCTGCAAAACATTCCCCTCTTATTACAGGACAGGACCCTACTTGCTGACACTGCAAGTTATTAATCAGCCTGTGGTCCACGATGACCCCCAAATCTTTTTGGATGAATATAAAGGGAGGTCTAATAACAACATAATAACACGGGTTCTACGTTATGTTTACTTTAGGGTAGAAATTCATAGAACAATGCTATGAATGAGAAAGCTGTCAAACCACAGACCATCATATGAGCAATTTACAGTTACAAGTAAAATAAAGCTTCCGACAGACTTCTGAAGGCAACAAACACAAACACATTTCTAATATGATTTTCACACGTAGGTGAGAATTGTCACAGGTCCTACGTGAGATAAGGTCCCTAAAGCCGGCCTTTACACTCAAAAATCAAATTCTACCAATGCATCCCTCTATGTATGATGATTAATAACATAGACATGTCAGGTGTAAAATGCTGTGATTGTGAAATACTTACACTTGCAGAGCATTCACTTCCTGCTTTGAAAGGGCAAAATGACTTCAGTTTGCCAATTCAATGCACACTGGGATCGCCTCGTCATCATCAGAGTATTGCTGGGAAAGGCACTTTCCTCCCCTGAGATGATGTGCATGGTCACATGTCCTTGTCACATGTGCCAGAAATCCAGGAAGTAATAGGAGAACTTCCCTTAGTAAACATGGCCACTGTCAGAAGACTGGGGAAGAAAAGAGAAACAAGGTATGCGAGGAATACAAAGCCGGCAATTATCTAGAAGTATCTGTTTATAGATTGTCATTACTAAACATTTCTAAAGGTGTGTTTGCTGTCATTTTAAAGATATGGGTAAAGGTCCGCTTTAATCCACTTGGTACTCTCTAATCTCTCTATTTATTCAGAGTTATCAAGCATGCTTCCATTTAGAACTTGTAGAAGGAAAATGTCTTTCCCCCCCCATCTCTTTTTTACCATTGCTATTGTGTTGGTTTCACCGTGAAGGCTATTAATATTGGCATGCCACCTATCACCAAGTCTCCGACAGAGCAGCATTTCACACAGATGGTTGTCTTGTGTATTGACAGTCCGCCGCTTCTTCCGTTTAGTTCAAGGTTCACATTTTAAGAAACTAGCAGCCACCAATCTTCCAAAAGGGTCTTAAAGTAGTATTAAAAGGCTTTGTGTTTTTTACCTTATTATTTATTTTACCAGTACTCTTGTATGCCCCCCAACTCCAAACACTGACCTTTTGCACCATGTCCACCCCATGCCAGCTACAAGACATTTGCACTTCTTTCCCGAGGTTCCCGGTGTTAGAGGAGGGATCCCAAGGGCACAGAGGACAGGGCAGTGATAGGCTGCTGCAGCTGCCTGTTAAATTTCTGTGAAGAGGTGGGAGCAGGGGCATGACTTGCCATGGATTGTGTGTGTATCCGTTGGCACACAAAGCTTGGCTCAGTTCTTGGCCAGGAGAACGCACGCAGTGGTGTCTCCGTTCCAACCTTCCAGGTGAAGGAGATACCCGGAAATAGAAGGGGACGGTGGTGGTCTAAAACATATAAAAAATACATGAAATGTTGCCATTTAAAACAAGAAAAAAGCTCATGAAGTAAAAATGTATCTACTGTGCTGAAATTTAAAAAGCGGTTTAATATTACTTTAACTAAGATGTGTGTGGATTCTTTATAGGTATGTATTGTTTAATAGGCCTAAGAGCCCGATTCATTAAAACATGACTTAAAAAAAATTGAAAAAAAAAATTGAACTTCAAAAAATAAGACTAAAGGGTGAAAACCCTACCTAAATTAGTAGTAAGGTGACAAGCCGAGTCCCATGCTGCCTCGCTGCCTGGTGGTGAAGACACTGTCCTTTCAGTCTACTGGGAGGATCCTCAGAGGGTCCTGCAGACTCCAGTGGTGGGTCAGTAATATCATGAAAGGGGCGGAGACAAGACTGGTTGGTGGTGGGCCTGGACTGCAATAATTCATACGATTTATCCCCAAAAGATGCGCCAAGGACAGACACGTAATGGTATATTTAGTTGCATAAAAAAGGGTGTTTGTTTGTTTATGAAAAATGGTGGAACCTGGAAGAGAATGGGGGGTTTTCAATTCAGCTTTAAAGCTATATAAAAAGAATACCAGAGTAGCATGTGAAACAAGAAGAAGGTTAAAGTGACACTAAACTTAGGAGTTAAACCTTAAGGTAAGCTCAAGGCCTGTTAGTATTCACCCCTTGTGGGTCACCGTCTCTCTCTGTCTCCCCGACAGGTATCTCAGGGTCACCAACCCTCTGGACCTCTCCAGTCTTCCTGGTTGTGTCCGTTGTGCTCACGCACGCAGCAGAGTCTGCCTGTCGTTGTGTGCCTCTTGCACACTCACAACTCTCCTCTAAAGCACTGGGCTGGCTTCCCAATAAGGCTGCTCTCAGCCACCTGTTCAGCCCAACCTGGCCACTGGCAACACCTGGCCCCAGGACTGGAGATCCCATCCCACTATAGTCTGGAAAACCTGGAAGGAATTGAGCAGCCAGTTCCTCCTCTCCAAAGGTATTCACATTGTGGAACCTCTCAGCCCCTCTGGCTGAGAGTCATGGGCGCCGAAGTTGCCATACTATACCGCGGCATTGCCATGCACTGGCACAATATTAATGAATACATAATTCAATGTTCTCATATTAATAACCTAATTGAGAAATATTACAGTAAAGAGATATTATTCATAGTTTGTAAACACTTCATAAACTTTAATTCAGAATATTCTGCACAAAGTGACCGCCCCCCCCACAGTCTTCCTCAGTATTTTAGGAATGGGAGGGGATCTTCTAGCCCTCTCTACAACGTAATTGATAAATAACATATGTTAACCAAAATCATGGACTTTATAAGTCTACTTGCATATGTTCCCAAAAGTGAACAAATGAAGATATAGAAAATCAATCATCACTTATGTGCTTCACAATTATACATAATCCCTATATGAATAATACCCTATAAACATTATCAGTAGTGTTACTTATTTTCTAACAGTTTACCTTTAAGGTTGTCCTTTATTGCAAAGTTGTACATGTAGACATGTTTGTGCATGGTTGGTTCATGATTGCCAGTTTATTATGCGCCATTGACCTGAATTTGGGGGTATTAGAACCAGATCCACTGGTACCCTGAAACCATCTCAGTTCTAATTCATAAGATTATGTTTTTTTGACCTGTGTAAACAATGAACTGATGTCATTAGGGAATCCGGTCAACATGCACCCAGGTATGTGCTGAAGGACCTCAGTTTTGCCAATTGCTAGGACACAGGCAGTGCTGGGTTCGGCTTGCTTGGACATTCCCTGAACCCAGATTTCTTGCCGGATTTGGTAAGCATGCAAGCATACCTAACCCAGGCCAGTTTGTTTATCACTTTCCTCCCTATATTAGTGGTTAATATATTGAAATAGGGCCAGCTTGTGAAGTCTATTGTATGAATGATCATCTCTGTTCTAATTTATACATAGGGGTCTATTCACAAAGCTGCTGAAGGATCTGGCCGTAGCTTCGGCCGATCCTTCTATCAGCGTCCCCGGTTGCTAACCAGGGACACTGATCTCCAAGCATCTGACTCTCCCTGGCGGCCCGGGAGTCTCCTGCTCCTGGCCGCCAAGGAGAGAAATGCTGCTGTGTCTTTTTTTCTTCATTCTGGCACAAGCGATGTCAGAGTAGAGGAAAAAAAAAATTCCCATTCAAAAGCATTGAGGGCCCCAGGGAGAGTTTTTACATTTTTTTTACTTTTTTTTTTTACAGCAGCAGAGCCGCCGGACAATAGGAAACTATTGGGCGGAGCTAGTTGTCACTGCTAGCTCTGCACAATCGTTTTCTATTTACTTTTTTCTTTTTTTGTTTTCAGCGTATAGACGGCTGAAATCAGCCGTACGAGCCTGAAGTGAATAGCCGAACGGTGTTCGGCTCACTTCACTTCTGATCGGTCATTCACTCGGCTGCCCTCGGCAGCTTTGTGAATAGACCCCATAATCTCAAAGACTGTGCAATTAGGTAAATGTAGTATAGTCCCAAACTTAATTGAGGATGTTCCTTCAATCTGCATTGAAAGATACATTTGCATGTATAACCATATCTTGAAAAGACACCAGAAGCACCACTGTTTGCAGATGTCTTGCAACAAAGCAAAAGGGCAGTATTGGCAGGGTAGTTCTTTCATAAGTAATACTCCACAGAGATATCCAAGGGACAAATAATGAAGGAATCACTCAAAGCCTTTCAGCAGTGATAGTTCCTTTTTTCAGCAGTGATAGTTCCTTTGACCTCTAACTGGTCATCATACTATAGTTTATAGTGCGATTGCCCATTCATTACAGTGTAGTGCTATTGCTACTGATTATTTAAAGGAGAACTATGAGATGGGTGATTTCAACTCACCTCATAGTTCTAAGCCGACCTGTGACAATGAGACTGTCACAGGTCGGCTCAGTAGATCGGGAGGTGAGGGAATACATACCGGGTTCCCTCACCTCTCGATCCTGTCACGGCTCTCTGCCGTGACAGGGGGAGAGGCTGGATTCCCCTCTCCCCGCTCCGATCTGCCAGCGCTGACTGCCGGAACGGACGGGGGAGGGGGCGGGTACAGCTGGCCCTGCTCTAGATAGGCAGAGCCAGCTGTCACTCAAGCAGCTGGGCGGATCCCGTCATCTACGTCGGGATCCGCTCCAGGTGCGGCATCTCAGTATACCGCGAGCTGTAGCTCGCGATTTACTGAGCTTAGGGAACGGGAGGACGCAAGTTTGTGTCCTCCCGTTACCCTAAGGAGAACCATGGGGAAAAACACTGACCCCATAGTTCTCCTTTAATTATTTGGATGACTAACAGCTACATTATGAAAGCCCTAAGCATTTCAATGTCCTTACATGGTAATGACTATCCAGGCACATTCTGTCTCATGTGTGGTTCTTTACTCAGGGTGTAAAATAAGATGGACGCCAGCCAATTATGGAGCTGTAAACAAGAACAGGTTTGCAGATGGCAATATGGGAAGGAGGGTGTGGTGCAGATTAGGATAGCTCCGAAACCCTAGATGGTCTCAAACACCAGACTAGGCACTACAAAAACCAAACAAATCCCTTCTTTAACTTTTATCTCTGATGAAGTCTCTCTCTTTACCTTCTAAACAGAGAACCTGCCAAAAGTATGATACAAAGTACCATAGTACCATAGGCGGGGGTATAGATCAGCTGTTTGACCGCTAGTAAAGTGGACCTTCAGTTTACTAAATGGCTTTTTCTCCCTAAAATTTTCCTTTTTCCCTTGCAGTTCAATGCCCTTTTTTATTATTTTTTTGTTTGTGTTTTTTTTTTGCTATGGCCCCCTACTGACATGCACTTCTCCTGTGACCTCCTGGAAAATACCCCCTATATCTGAGGAGGCTGCGGGATCAGGGACACACAGTGGCCAGTGGGCAGACCTGACATGCTTCATCTTTCATTGGCTCTGTACCTTTTGACTGTGATGTGCACTGTTCAATAGCAGCCAATGTACGTGCTCATGCGGACCTAGTTTATAAAAGGCATGTTAGGACAGGAAGTGTCCTACCGCCTGTTTAACTACAATAGCCAGTCCCTTCATCAGACCCCATTGCCACCTGAAGTGGCCGTTTTGAAGTGAGTTTACTGAAGAGCTTCAACGTTCAACTTGAAGAATCCCATTATTTTAAATGCTGCCCCTTCACATCTGAGCATTGTGTCCCCTGCTGCTTGTAGCTTAGAGCTCAAAAAAGTACCTGAGATTCTTTTGGGGCAGAATCAAGCATTTCTGGTCCCATAGAATCCTATTGAATTGCTGAAAATTTTTTGAAAAATGCCTTTTTTAGGCGATCCCATTTGAAAGTCTATGGGACCAACAATGCTCAATTCTGCTTCTGTACTACAAGTCACACAGAAAACACGTGTACAGACACACAAAATCATGCCTCTAAATCACTTGTTTACGGTCATACTTATCTGTAAATGAAGCCTAAGAAAGGGCCAAACAAAATGTACAAGTTAAACCGGGCTTGCAAGTGGCTTGCAACTGCAACATCCAGATGAGCGATAAATAAGGTATTAGAAGGGAGAGAAAGGAAAGGAAAAGGGAAGAGATCAGAGCTTAGATTGACGATGGAGACTAGAGATGAGCTTGGGTTTGGTCCAAACCTGAGCTCATTCAAACCTGGAAATCAGACATCAGTGCACGCTCAATCAGCTGTGCTTGAGGAATTCCTACAGGATTTATACAGCACCGACAGTTTGCGCAGCACTTCACAAAATAAAGAGGACATTACAGTTACAATACAAGACAAGATGGTAAGGAGGGCCCTGCCCGTGAGAGCTTGCAGTGAGTGATACAAGAGGTTCTAACTGTGTGAGGATAAATTGTTTGAGAAAGGGATAGTTCAGTGGTTAGGTTGAGGTTAGGATACTTTGAGACGAGGTTGGAGATACAGCTGGGGGGCAGAGCTGTGTATTGCTTTGTAAGTGGTTGTTAATACTTTTAAGTTAATAAGTCTGGCAGCAGCATTCATTATAAACTGGAGGGGGGATAGCCTGTGTAGTGATAGGCCAATGAGAAGGGAGTTGCAATAGTCAAGACAAGAGAACATAAGTGAGTGAATGAGCTGCTTTTTGGTTTCATTGGTTTCATTGGTGAGGAAGGGGCATATTTTGGAGTTGTTACAAAGGTGAAGGCGGCAGGATTTGGGTAGTGATTGGATGCGGTGCAGAAAGGTGAGGTCAAAGTCACACCTAACACCTTGGCATGGTTGGATAGTTGTGTTATCAAATTCAATGGAAAAGTTGGGGGGAGGTGCACGGTGGGAAGGAAATTTCATGAGCTCAGCTTTTGAAAGACTAAGTTTTAAGAAGTGTTGTGACATCCAGAATGATATGTCAGTTAGTAAATTGGTGATGTGCAAGGACAAGGAGGGGTCGAGTTGTGGAGTGGAGAGATCTAAAGAGGAGCAGGAGATGAGGAGTTAGATTTGTAGGTGACGAATGGGAATGCAGATAGCTTTCATGTAGGCCTACACTTCTGAGGTCTGAGCTAGGGGGGAGCATGTGTGACAGAACCCAAGGCATGGTAATAGGGGGTGTCTATATTCCCCCAACAGTGCTCCAACCCGCAGTTTGCATGTAGCACAGCAGGTAAACAAGCCAGTCCATTTATTCTGTTTCACCCAACCAGTTCCTCTCCTGTAGATAATGAGCAGCACCAGGAATTTCATGAAAGAGAGATGGAGAGTGAGGTATATTGCAACACTGCACTGAGAGACTGAGAAGAATTATCTCTAAAGGGAAAACTACATTTGAACAGCCTATGCATCTATTTTAGTAAAATAAGCCAAGATACTGCAGTCAGTTGTACCTGTTAGTAAGCGGAGCAAGGCTTTTTGTTTTGCTTACGTTTATTTTCACCTGTTTTGCCAGACTTATTAATAAAAAAAAGGAAAATGACTGAACTTTGCAGAAACTACAACATTGTGTGGTATTTCCAACCTTGAAGAATGTGTGGCTATAAGATCCAAGATCCCAATATATAATAACAATTACGGTACCAATTTCCTAAGTTAAGGTTGTACTTATCTTATAACAAGACATAAACTCTAGCATATTAGCTCATGTGCTTATTCATCGGCTGGCTGCGAGCCCAGAAATAACTTGTGCCAAGAGCAGAAACCTGCTCTTGGCACAAGGAGAAAGTACAAATGGAAGGCATCCCCCTTCACAACGTCTCAGATGCTCATTTAACAGGTATCACTCAGATCACACACATTCAAGATGAGAGTAGTCAACAATTTTGTGTGTAGAGCAATATTCCTTCTACTCTCAATGTTAGGTAAGTACATTGTTGAACTTTGTATTGTAGTTGCTGAACATTTCATTTCCATAGTGAGGTTGCATTTACCTAATTTGGAGACCAGCTAAAGACCACAATCAAGACATTTTTACAATGTCTTGATAGTTAAAACCATAGAATTCAAAGAGGGTGTACTTTCTTTTACACACACACACACACACACACACACACACACATAGTAATAACAATCACAAGCACATTCCCAAAGTTATCTTTGTACTAGCTTTGTAATTTTAACTCTAGCTTTTGTGACTTGGGTCACAATATATAATACCAATTTTGTAATTGTTATTATATATTGTGACCTTGGATCTTATTGCCACACATTTTTCAATATCAGGAATACCACACAATGTTGTAGTTTGTGCAAATCCAGATTTCCAAACTTATCTTTGTACTAGCCTATAACGTGACATTAACTCTGGCTTATGTGTTTAGTCATCAACTGGCTGTGAGCCCAGAAATTGACTTGGGAGCATTTACTAGACTTTTACTGTACTCCTTCTGTTTAAAAGGCATCAGGCTCAGTTGAGAAAGTTATGACGCATGCTGTTTGGTATAACGATTGTTATTTTCAGCCATTTCACAAATGTTTTGGTCAATAAAAATCATTCAAGTGACACTAAACTCAGGAGTTAAGTCTTAAAAATACATTCAAGTACCTTAACTATTAACAATACTTGACCTTATTTGTGTATCACTCGGCTGTAGATTCTCAAATCATCTCTGAATTGGTGCCGACACTGTCCTTCCTTCTGGAGGGGGGCTACTTTTGTTCCCCATGGTCCCTGTGTGTGTTGTAAAGTAGTCACTGCACTCATTCAGAGCTGATTTGAGGATCTACAGCCGAGTGATACACAAACAGGATACATTTGTGTTAATAGTTAGGGTGCTTAAATGCAGTTTTAAGGGCTAACACCTGAGTTTAGTGTCACTTTAATATTTTAAGGGTATGGGTTGGTCTGTGGGGTGCCACAGAGACCCTGCAGGAGGTAACAGGTAAGTTCTCACACATACTTTAGAGAGAGGTGATGCCCTGTGAGATTGGTGGTCTGCAGAAACTTTTTCTTTTTTCTATATAGCAAAAGAAACCCCTGAAAATGCCTGAACCCTTCCTTCCTTCCTTCCTTACCCTTCCATACAGTAGGGGACTACATACCGGAGCTACATGAGCACAATGACCATGGAAAACACATGTGGGACCTTGCGTTGATCTTTGAAGTTATATTCCAGCCAAAACTTTTTCTTATGTTTTAGTAGAGTGGGGATATGGTAGATCCTTTGCTGAGTATCATCTGCTGTATGTATTGTTGTGACAAGAAGTGAGGGGACAAATTGCATACAGCTATATGGGTACATAAAGTGTTATCAGTGCAAGCTATGGAAGACGTGGGAGCATTTACTAGATTTGTATTGAATGCCTTCTGTATAAAAGACATCAGGCTCAGTTGAGAAAGCTATAACGCATGCTATTTGTTTTAACGATTGGTATTTTCAGCCATGTGACTGTTTTTCCAGTTCTTATTGGCTCTCAATGCTAAAAGAATTAATGTTTTGCAAATAAAACCTATCAATATTTTTAGGGTATGGGTTGCTCTTTGGGGTACCACATCCCCTTTTATGGAACTTCACGTGGATATGGAGCAACATGAACTTTTAAGTAAGCCACTCAAATCCAAAGTTATATATCAGTGCAAAATGTATTTCCATACAACACATTCATATGTTTTAAAGAAAAACTTATATATTTAAGTTTGTGGGAACATTAACCGCTTCAGGACCTCCATATGTATTTATAGGTCATCACCCTCAAGTAGTTGCTGCTGCAGCCATGAATTTGGCATCGGTTTTTTTTCAGCAGTAGCGATGCTCCAGCAATCCTTCATATATAGATTGCACAGGCACATCCAGTAAGGCTTAGATCCACATTCATCAAGCAGAGCACATGTAGGCAAATTCCTCATACGCACAGTTGAGGAAATGATAGCAGAGAAGTATCGGGCGGATTAGGCCAACTGCCAGGCAATGCAATATGCGCAACCAAGAGACCCATATAACAAATACCCATTTCTGAAATCATTTATCTCCCTCAGTCCTTGGAACTACACACTGTATAATTACACGGTGTGATGTGTCATGTGCTGTTGTCCACCTTTTAGATGTGCTAGAGACCAGATGATTGTAATCATATCCTGACAGTTAAAACCACAGAATTCACAGAGGGTGTACTTTCTTACACATAGATAGATAGATAGATAGATAGATAGATAGATAGATAGATAGATAGATAGATAAACTATAGATAGATAGATAGATAGATAGATAGATAGATAGATAAACTATAGATAGATAGATAGATAGATAGATAGATAGATAGATAGATGGATAAACTATAGATAGATATATAGATAGATAGATAGATAGATAGATAGATAGATAAACATTAAAAACACAAGCACAGATACTAGATTTTTTACTGAACACCTTCTGTTTAAAAGGCATCAGGCTCACTTGAGAAAGTTCTATTGCATGCTATTTGGTATATTGATTCTTATTTTCAGCCATGTGAATGATTTGTCAGCTCTCATTGGCTCTCAATGCTGAAAGAACAAATGTTTTGGTAAATACAAATCATTAAAGTGCAGCCAGTGTTCCACCCATGTACATATCATTTAATTGAAACCCATCGACTTTAGTTTGTGAATTAAACATTTGTGGGGGGGCTGTATCAAACGCTTTGCAATGTCCAGATCAGGGGCTGACTGGCAACTTTTAGCCCAGGGGGCAAGTACAACCCAGAGGCCCATGGTGCGGCAACCCGGCCCCCTCCCTCACTACCTCCTCCCTGCCTTCTCCCCGCCTGTCTGCCGCTTTTGATCCATTCACAGAGCCGCGTCCGATGCGGAGGGCGGGCGGCCGGGTGCAGGTGGCAGCGGCCGGGGGTCAAGGGGCCGTTCGCGGTGGCATCAGAGAGGCCCGGGGGGCAATTGCCACCCTGCCCCCCGGCCCAGTCCGCCCCTGGTCCAGATACACCACATCTACTGCTACTCCTCTAAAATTAATACTGGCTTCCTCATAGAATGTTAATAGATTGGTCTGACAAGAACGCTCCTTCATGAAGCCATGTTGGTTGCTATTTGTTATACCAGTTTTCATAGGCAAATTCCTGCATATAATTCCCTTATTATTCCTTCAAATAATTTGCAGACTATTGACATTAAGCTGAGTGGCCTATAGTTACCCCGAGTACTTTGTTTCCCCTTTTTGTATTTTGGAACCACATTTGCTTTCTGCCAATAAGCCGGTACCATACCTGACATTAAAGTGTCCATAAAGATTAGGAACAGCGGGCTAGCTATGACTTAGGCATGCTTAGTTCCTTAGCACCATGGATGCCACCCATCCAGTCCTGGAGATTTGGTAAGCCTGCCGGAGGTTCGGCTCAGCCGATCCAGATGTTGGATCGGCTGAGTCGAACTCCTTCTGCACTTCGGATCAGCCGAACATGCTGAGCATGTTCGGCTGTTTCGAAGCCACACGAAGCAAGCCGATGTACGGCTGATTTCAGCCGTACCAGCCTGAAGTGAATAGCCGAACGGTGTTCTGCTCACTTCACTTCTGATCGGTCATTCACTCGGCTGCCCTCGGCAGCTTTGTGAATAGACCCCTTAATCTTTCCAGACTCTGTATTACTCTCATCCCTGACAGCCGCTGTGATACATGAAATCTCTTGTTACTAGAACTGATGCCCTGTTAACACCGTCTGACTCTTCTGAAAAGACATGGGCAAAGAATGTGTTTAACATATCAGCTTTCTCCTTGTCACTGGTAGCTAACTTCCATTTATCATCCTTTATGGGGCCTACATGTTCTGTCCTTACCCTCTTACTATTTATATATTTAAAGAATTTCTTGGGGTTTCTTTTTCTTTCCATTTCTGTGTGTTCTACGTTCTCTATTTTTGCTGCCCTGATTGGTCTTTTGCATCTTTTGTTGCATTCCTTGTAGTATTTTAATGCCAATGGTGACCTCCCTGTACTATATTTAGTGAAGGCCCTTTCCTTCATTTTTATATATTGCTTTTACTCTGCTAGTTAACCACCCTGGTTTAACTTTTGCTGTTTTGAGTTTGCTGGTAAATGGAATGCATTGGCGAATGCTGTTGTTAAAAAAATTCCTTGAAACATTCCTACTTGGCATCAGTGTTCATATTCAGGAAGATCTGGTCCCAATTTTTGTCACCTAGCACATATCTCAGCTTAATAATGTTAGCTTTTTTAACATTGAGTGTTCTTGTCATACCAACTCATTTCCTGCAGTTTACTGTGAACGTTCTAATTCTATGATTACTGTTCCCCAGGTTATCCCCGATTTCCACCTCTGTTGTCAGCTCTGTGTTGTTCATAATTAATAAACCCAACAGAGCATTTTTTCTAGTTGTGGTTTCCACCATTTGTCCCATAAAATTATCGGAGTATGTTCAAGAAGTGACAGGCCTTACTTGTGTGAGTGTGTGGTTTAATTTGCCCAATCAATATCAGGAAAGTTGAAGTCCCCCATAATTATGACATTGTCTTGCCTCTCCGCTATTCCTATCTGTGAAAATAGTTGAATCTTCTCCTCCTCCCTTATGTCAGGGGGCCTGTAGCATATGACCACCAGTAATTTACCTTTTTTTTTCATTCAGTTTCATCTCCAACCATAAAGACTCAGCACTATCCCCATTCTCAGAAGAAGCTATGCCGTCACGCACATTCACTTTCAGATCGTTCCTGATGTACAGGCATACTCCTCCACCACTTCTTCCTTCCCTATCCCTTCAAAATAATGAAAATCCCCTGATATTTGCAGCCCAGTCATGAGAGCCATTTAGCCAAGTTTCATATATTCCCACAATATCATACTCCTCCGTGAGTAGTAAAAGCTCCGGTCTCTCCATTTTGTTTGCCAGGCTTCTAGCGTCTGTGAACATGCATTTCAAGTTTTTAGTAGTGCTTAGACTTTTCTTGTTGCTCACAATCTGGCTGCTATTAGTTACACCAAACTTCCTTCTTTAGATTCTGATATTAAAGTTTCCCTGTTAATTGTTGGGATTTCCCCATTAGCCCCATATTTCCCCCTCAATTATACTATGTGACTTTTTTGCTCTCAGTTCATTTCCTGGCATAATCCTATTTGATCCTTCCTCCCCAGAATCTAGTTTAAAACTCCTTTAACCTTCTTACCATTTTCTCCCCCAGCAGAGCTGCACCCTCCCCATTTAGGTGCAGTCTATCCCTGCTGTAGAGCATGTAGCCGACTGAAAAGTCACCTCTGTTCTCCATGAACCCAAACCCAGTTTCTCAGCCACTTGTTCAGATCTCTTAGCTCCCACGGCCTCTCTGGTGTGGGTCTTGGTACAGGAAGTACTTCAGAGAATACAACTTGGAGGTCCTTTTTTTTAGGTCCTTGAAATCTTTCTTTAGGACACACCATCTTCCCCTGACTTTGTCATTGGTACCACCGTGTACCATGACAGCTGGGTCTTCTCCAGCCCCACCCAATAATCTGTCCATCTGATCCACAAAGTGCCGAACCTGCACCGGTAAATAACATACTGTTTGGCAATCACGTTCTTTATGGCAGTTTACCCTGTATGTCCTCCTAATTATAGAATCACCTACCACCAGGATCTGTCTATTCTTGCTTGATCCCCTGCTGCCCTCTATACTGGAGCAGTCACTCCCCTCACAGCTAGAGGAGTTTTTCTGCTCCAACAATGCTATCCTTGAGCTGATATCCCCAAAATCATGCAAACGGGCATATTTATTGGGGTAACAAAGCTCAGAACTAGCCTGATGCTTTTTCCCCTACCCAGCCCTCTGACTGTTATCCAGCTACCCACCTCTGGGTCCTGCTCCTCCATCCTACCACTCTCCTCTATGCCTGCCCCTGGCAGTACATGATGGGTAAGGTTCAAACTCTTCTCCATGTTATTAATGCTCCTTGGTGTCGCCAGCTGGTTCTTTACATCCAGAATCTGGGCTTCTAAGCAAACCACTTGCTTACGTCTCGCACAACAGTATTCATCCTCGAAACGGTTGCTCAAGGAACACATGCATTGAGCATGATGTGCACCAGGTGGCATTACCACCCATGGAGGTCATGTCACTGATCTATGGGGATTTTCTTTTCTTTTTTGTTTATTTTTGCTAGGGCACTGTGAGATACCTTTAAAATACACAAACAGTTAAAAGTATCACATTCCCCAAACAGTTAAAAGTTCCCACGCAGCCTCACCCGCCTCTTTCAGCCCACTTTTACCTTATGGCACACACACACACTTGTGACCCCTCTCAGCAGCAGCCGATGGTTCAGTCCAAGTCTTACTTGCGCAGGCCCACACAGGTTCCATGCAGACACAGCCCGTTCCTCAGCCACGCACAAGCTTCAGACAAACTCCCAGACACATCCTTAGCCCCTAGTAAATACTTTCCTAGTCGCACTCCTTACCGAATGTCCCTTGTAGTACGGGGGTGCCCATAGTGACTGCGGATGGGGCTGCAAATAGCAGCAATCAAGTATAGAGGTCACCAACACACCAAAATAGGATAGCAAAGTGTTAATTTACTGAAGATTCTTGTCATATAAAGCAAGCGTTTTCAGGGCCGCGCAGGGTCTCTTCATCAGGCTTAGCATTGACAAAGTGCAGTGATCAAACTATATATAGACAAACAGATGCTTAAAAACCAACTGTCAGGACACCCTCTGACGTCATAATGACATCAGGGTCGGATTAAGAGCACCATGGGCCTGGTGCTGAGGTTGGTTGGATGGGAAGCATCAGAGACGGCTCTGTAATTAGGCTACTACTTGCTCCTCGCTTGGGCCCCACGAGGCCCCAGCAAGCGGCTGCCTAATAAGCCGGATTAGAGAGCCATTGGCACCTCTGCCCGATTGTGTTCAGCCTGGCCAGCCCGGATTGCCATCGGGCATACCTGGCCTATTTTTAGTGGTGGGCCTGGAGCTGACGCTACAGTGGCCCCTATGTTAATCCAGTCCTGGCATCACAAAGCCACCAAAAACAGTGTAAACAAAAATACAAATGGTGACTATCATGGGCATGGAAATTGATGCAAGCATATAACAAAAACCGTATTTGTCAGGCTGGTGGTATATTCATTACTGCCATAAGGTAAGGATAAACACTGCTTATGCATGGACCTGGATTTGACTACAAATTAGTTTTTAAACAAAAAGAGATTCTGTATTGTTTCTAAGGTCACCTTATTTGGAAGATGTGCGACAGCCATTGACGGCCATTGTCATTTCACAGTGTGGTCCTATGGGAGCTCAAACCAGTACTGAGGACTAATGTGGTCATGGTGGGTAAAAATAATGTGGAAATACACATCACCAGAGTGAAGAGGTGGAGGGTGAACATTAGAATGAAAAGGTCCCAGAGCTGTCGCTATGTTGATTTACAACCCACTTAGAAGCCGTATCATAGTAAAACAAAAATTACCATTGTAATAGTCCAATGAGAGCGGGTTTGTAAACGCGTTCAAATAAAGGTCTATCTTTCCTCAAGGAAACAAGATAAACCCAAGTTGGTATTTAGACCCCTGGGGTGAGTAGTATCTAGAGTATACTGTATATCCAATGGGCCTCACAAGGAAGGAGGTTTTGATCCCGTCACCCCCCTCTGGGATATCTGCTGACATGCTCTATGACCATGCCTCTGAGATCATGTGTTTGGTGTTGTTTGTGGACAACGTGTAGTGCTACAGGCTTATTTGCAGCTAATTCCTCACCTTTTTGGGCCTTTGATATTGCTATGCGAATATCACTTGTGTTTTTGGAATCTGGGTTTGAAGGGGCCTGTTGTCATACCTACATATACCATAGAGCAGTGGTTCTCAACCTGCGTAACCTCAGGACCCACATTTGCCCTCAGTCATTAAGTCGCGACCCAAGTCACACTGCAATGGAACACACGACATTGCGGTACTGTGCGTTCCGGTGCAGGCGATTAAACTGTGATCGGGAGGTGCATTTGGGGAGCTATTAAAATGAATGGCATTGCAACGCACCTCCCACATCAGAACGCGCAGTGGGTGCGATTGTGTGGTGCAGTGCATTAATCGCATGGGATTGTGTGGTCAAGGCACTGTACCAGTATGCTCGGACCCTCAAAAACACTGACAGACACACACAACCACAGACACAATCTCACACACTCATAGACAAAGTTTTTGTTTTTTTTTAAGATCCACCCTAGATCCAATAATAGATCCAAGATAAGTCTCCCTATCTTACGAGAACTGGAGTAGATCCTTAACCTGGGGTCCAGTGTGGGCTGCTGGGCTGTGATGAAGCTCCATCCATACGTGCATTGCTTGTACAGCTTCCATGCATGCCTGTAGAGGTGCCGGGAGCCAGAATGTGACATCGCTTAATTCAAGGCACCTCTACAGGACACGTGAGGGAGCTGTAGGCAATGCATGTATGGATGGAGCTCCCTCACAGCCATACCCCCATCCCACCTCCAGTCGTCACTTGGCACCAGGCAGCATATTTTGAATGGCTGCTCGCTGTGAGAACTGGCAGTGCTGCGCTAGGGGGAGGCCAGGGAGAGGCTGAGGAGCCTTTCACCTGAAAAGTGGAAGGCATTAGACATGTGCGATTCGGTTCGTTCCGAAATTCGTTTTGGACGAATTTTCGGAAATTCGGAGATTCGGATGCATCCGAATTCCGAATTACAGCTAAGACGAATGCAAACGAATCCGAAATTCCCGATTTCCCGAAATCCGTTATTGGATGAATTTCGTTGCACCATTGACACCATTTTACCTCTACAACGCATCTATGCTTAGAGTACAGAGGCTATAGTGTAGTGGATGTTTTTTTTTTTTTTTTTCAAAACTAAACTAAACGAATTTTTTGCTAGTGCACATGTCTAGAAGGCATGCGGCACTCCCCTGAACACGGGGTCGCGACCCACTTTCAATGCTAAAGCCCTCCAGCTCCTCTAGATGCTATTTGCAACACACGCCTGCCAATATTATCCCTTCATTTCTACAATTTTGCTGACATTCGCGGCGCCATCCGCGGTCACTGCGAGCACCCCCCACTACAAGGGACATAACGGTAAGGAGTGCGACAAGGATAGTACTTGTAATCCACTTTTTAGTCACGACCCACCAGTTCAGAACCAAGGCCATAGAGCATTTAAGGATGTAAACACAAAATTCAGTACTGCAGGTAAAACAAAAATGCATATAGGGTAACGATTACCATTGCGGGGATGAAAAAAAGCATCACCACAAATTAAGGCATTGCAAACATTGCAATGAAAACACCAGAAACATCCAGAAGCTACTTGCTATATTTGGGTCTGGGATCAGCCTGTACCAATAGGCCCTAAATGTGTGGCTACATTTGTATACATTGAGGGGCTTATTCTTAACGACTTGTGTTAAAGTTCTATCTGTGATGTATGCCGGACCCAGACCTGCTGTACGTCAATCCCACGTGACCATACCCAAGTCTGAACCGAGCGTGAGCGCCACAAAGGCGTGGCGATACCACTCTCAGCCTCACCCTGCGCAGAGATTTCCCAGCTCGCAGGACACAATCTCAGGCCAGCAGACTGAGAGCGATCGTCACCAGGGTTGGTTAACTCCACAGTTAACCCTTTACCCACAAACTTCCACCATGTGTTTTCCGGAACACAAACCGTGCCCAGCAAATGCTGCGACTATTCAGAATACTTAAACAATGCCTGTGATAGCGCTGTCCTCTCAGACAGGAATATGACAGGAGTCACTATTCAGTAGCACTCTTCAGAGAGCAAGGATACTTTAAGTTCGTATTTAGAGCGTAGAGATAAGCTTTACGATTTTTAAGATCGTCCTTTAATAAAAGAAACGGTGCAGAAAATATACAGAAAAAGATTTCATCAAAAGAGACACGCTATATATACAACAGTCAAATAAAAGGGAATAAAAGAAGAATACTCAACAGTCCTGGAATTGTGAGTTCTGACAGAGTTCAGAGTTCAATAAGCAAAGTGGAAGTCTGCAGGGCTCTTCTTCAAGCCGACTTCCAGCAGATAATGTCCAAAGATTAAAGGGGAACTCTTCTGCGATGTTCAGACTTCTAGTTCCTCAATGATGTTTTAAAACAAGAGCCACTCTAGTTGCCAACACAGAGTATTTTATAAGACCCTTTTGAAAGGTGTTCCGGAGCCAGCCCCTAGGCAGGGGTGGGCGGGCAAACGGGCGGAGGATGAACCTTTAGTTTACCTATCACCGCCCAAATTCCAAAGTATAAAAAAATGTAGCTTGATTTTCAACCTCAGGTTTTATGACTTTTAGGGAGAATGCGGGGGTCACCTGTGTCCCCCCCCTCTCCAGACCTGATTGTTGATATAAACTGTCCAATCCTAATATATGAATGTGTGGTGCCATGCCTTTAATTAACGGCTACCAAAACCACCATAAAAGCTTACAGATATATGTTGGAATGTGGTGGGGGCCTGTCAATTCTAAATGAAGACCTGCAGGTGCTCTGAACTGGGTAAACAAACAAATTATATTCTGCAATATTCAGACTCAAATCCCCCATCATCGTCACACTATCTACCTGAAGAGTGTTCAGATTCTTAATTGTCACGTAGCGTACCTTGTAAGACGCAGAAGAAAAAGTCTGTATAAACGTGATGCTGTTGTCTGTATCACGTGTTCTAGACCCCCCTGGTAAATCTTGCAGTTGCTTTGGACAATGCCATGCCAATTACTGTTGTGGGATAACCCCACTCTATGAATGTGTTGTCCATGTCCATTGTCTGTAATGTCTGCGCCTTGGGGTCTGAGCATATACACGTGACCCTGAGGAATTGCGATATGGGCACATCCTCAGCCCCCACCCTGCACTCAATCTCGTACACTTGTACACCGCTGACGCACTGCTGGTGCACTGTAACCCTGCACACATGCTTTTCTCTTCTCCTCCTCTTCTTCCGGTGTGGTTCCAGTCAAATAACACTTGAAGAGAAGAGAGGTTCAAAGCTGTTTATTTTTCACACCTCAAGACTCTATATTGCTGGCGCAAATCATAACGAAGAGGAGGACAACTGCATAGTAAAGTGGAAATAAACCTTTCCATTACATTACCAAGTAATGTAATGAAAGTACTAGCACCAGACAATGCAATATTGTGCAACCGAGAGACCCATTCAACATTCACCCATCTCTGTACTCATTAAGTCTCCCTCAGCCCTTGAAACTACACATTGTGTAATGACAGGGAGTAATATGTTGCGTAATATGTTTCTTTTTCACATTCATATCTACTGTATGTGAACAATTACAAGAACATTTCCAAAGTTATCTTTGTAGTAGCTTTGCAATTTTAACTTAATGCAAACTGTAGCTTATGTGACTAGGCTCACGACTTCATGACCAAGGACAAATATGGGTCCTGACGTCACACAAGGTGACAAGCACTGCTCCAGTTTATGTTTAGTCACCAGCCAGCTGTGATGCTGGAATTGGCATTCTGTAGCCCGGAATGCAGCAATAGGCGGAGTAGCCTGGGAGGAAGTACAGAGAAGAGGCGCTTTCTATCATCTCATTCGCTCATTGTACAGGTGAAAGCTGAAGGGATCACACGCATGCAAAATGAGAGCAGTGAACAGTGTGGTAGCAGTAATCTTTCTGTTCTCGGTGTGGGGTAAGTGCTTTGCTGAACTTTTCTGCATGGTGTGCTAGGATTTGCTATACATTCTGACCCTGCAATCAATATTACCCTCAATCCATGTTTTATTTTACTTTTGATTGATTTTGTTTTTCCTTTTCTTTTATTAAAGTTTGTTTAATTTATTTTAATGTACAACTCCTCTAAGTGTATGTAAAGCCAAAAGCTTTCTTCTTTAGTTTAGGAGAGGATGTGAGGACTAGGGAACTTTTTAGTGAGTACTGTTGGTAGTTGTTGTATTGTATACCTGGGGTAGGCACTCCAGCTGTGGTGAAACTAGAAGTCTCAGGATGCATTTTAAGACTCTGAAAGCCACAGTTATGACTCCCAGAGGCAGAGGCATGATGGTATTTTGTAGTTTCAGCACAGCTGGAGTTCTGAGGTTGTCTAGCCCTGTTGTATATTGTCTTTTATATTACACATACTTTAGAGAAAGGATGCTCCCTATACATCAGATCCCTCATTCCCCCTTATGGTGGGAGCCCCATTTACATTAGATTCCTCAGCCCCCTCATGGTGGTAACCCTCTTTACATCAAATCCCTCATTCCCCCTCACAGTGGAAGCCCCTTTTAAATCAGATCGCTCAGTCCACCCACAATGGGAGCCCCCTTCACATCAGATCCCTCAGTCCCCTCACAGTGGGAGCCCCCTTCACATCAGATCCCTCAGTCCCCTCACAGTGGGAGCCCCCTTCACATCAGATCCCTCAGTCCCCTTGCAGTGGGAGCCCCCCTTACTGTAGGAGGACTCAAGATTGCAGCCATGTGATTGGCTCTGCATCAGAGCAGCGAGGTGAATGTATCCCTGCTGGAGGAGGGGACAGGGGGGGAGGGGGGGCAAAACATTGGATTGCCTGGTGTTGGTGCACTCGCCTGTGCTAAGATGGGTTGACCCACAAAGATGGTTGGGGGAGCTCACAGTTGCCATTTGCTGGACTTTTGAAAGTACTGTAACGTAATCACCCAAGATCAATCAATCAAATAAACTTCAGGCAATTAACAGCATTAGATATGAGTTTTATGTGTTGGACATAACTGTAATATTACGTCATATACATTAAAGTGTACCTGTTGGTTTATTGCAATATGGCAAGGCACTTTATAACTATATCTGCATTCAATTACCCCTCTAGAGAGATCTAGTAAGGTTACAGAAGCACGGGGCACATAATGCCTCCTGCCAACCAAAGTAAGTTTCTTATCATCCTCATGCTATTTACCCAGCAAATGTCCGATCCAGCAATCACTTATACAGCTCATGCTTATGGACTTGCTCTTTTCCTTGATCCCTGCCGTCTTACATCCGAAAGGAAAACCACAAAGAGAGCAATATTAAGCTTCCTTCTGATTGTGAAGGAATGTTCTTTAGTTCTAGTTGATGGATCAAGTGTAACAGGAACTATTCTTAACCACAGTCTTCTAGGGCAAATACAGCACCAGACAGTCCACTTAAAGTGACATTAAACCCTCAGATTTTTTAACATAAACCAATACTGTAGTGTGCGCCTTACTGTAATCCATGGTAGTTTCCCTTCTCTTTGCTGCTCTTCCTTTTAAATCTGTATCTGTTCTCATGCTGGGCAGAACTTCTGTTTTGCAGCAGACTGCCTTGTCTCTGAAATGGATACATGGTGTCTGTGTGCAGGTTCACAACCTGAGCCAGCACTACAGGAAGAGGCCCTGAGCTGAAAAGGGAGGTTCTCCCCCAGCATGAGAAGACATGAGGATTTAAAAGGAAGAGCAGCAAAGAGAAGGGAAACTACCATGGATTACAGTAAGGCGCACACTACAGTATTGGTTTATGTTAAAAAACTCTGAGGGTTTATTATCACTTTAACTTTTCAAAAGCTTTATTTTCCACGGCACACAGTAAACAAGTATTTCTGCAGGTCATGAAATACAGTCCTTTCTTTGCAGTAAAACACAATACTTCACAACATTAGCCGGTACTTTCCTGTACTCCGGTGCGGTTGCTAAAATAATGTTCTTCTCAGCGACAAACAGATCCATGCAGACGTCAATCCTCCAGCTCACCTAGCCGGGTAACAGTCTCTCACACATAAAGCCAGGCCTCCTTCTGGCTCTGCCTCTAGATAGGCAGAGCCAGGTGTCACTCACGCAGCTGGGCAGATCCCGTCTTCTAAGTCGGGATCCGCTCCGGCTGCGGCGTCTCAGTATACCGTGAGCTGTAGCTCGTGGTATGCTGAGCTTAGGGTAATGGGAGGACGCTAGTTTCTGTCCTCCCGTTACCCCAAGGAGAACTATGGGGAAAAACACTGGCCCCATAGTTCTCCTTTAAACACTCACAGCCGCAATCATCGGCTACCCCTGTGAGTACCAAGCTGCAGCGACAAAACCTGGACTGGACAGCTTACTGAGCTGATGGGATAATGGCCCACCCTTCTCTCCATTATCCCAACCCCAGGGACCCAGAACACAAGTTATAAATTGCACAACTAAATCATTAATGCTTTCCCTGGGTTTTTTTTTTTTTTCAAACTAAACAGAGGGATGCAATCTAAAAGGCTTGGTCTTACATACCTCCCATTTATAACCATTCCTTGCTTTCTGTCACACAAAATATAAAAATAAATAACTTTCCCTGCTTAAGTTCAGCATAGTTAATTCGAGGAAGGAGAACTGAGTAGGCAGAAGTTGAAGAACCAAAGATCCAACCATCCAAGGGCTGGCCTGTAAAAAGGAACTCCAAGATGTTTTAAAAGTCCCCCTGCAAGGGTTAACTGTTCGTTTTCATCTAGGGGCACAAATAAAGAAAACATACTCACCCGATCCCCGGTCCTGCTAGACCAGTCCCTGTAGCTGGTCTAAGCCCCACTGATGTCCTCACGTCTAATACAGTCCATTGAGTTGCATTAGATGTTAGGACGCCGAGGGACATACAACTGCCGTAGGGCCGTGGATCGTGTGAGTGTAGAACCAATTGTAAGGATTCCCATTTTACATACCTAGAGTTCTTTTGTTAAACTCAGAGACAAAATCTGGGTTGCTGAAAAGTGAAGAGAAGCTTGTGCATTAGACAAATGCTTAAGAGCAAGGCTTGATCCAGTAAAATATCCAGTTTGAAGAAGTTCACACCAGGCTTAGACCAGGAAGGTCTGAGCTGTTTAATCTTTCAAGTTAGCAATTCCAACATTCCTTCCTCACTTCACCCTCCCTTGGGTGGCTTGGCCTATGCCCACTTTTAAAATATAAGAGAAAGATAAACAGTCTAAACCCCTATTCTGCATGCTGATGAACATCTACAGTATCTGTTGCAGCTAACACCTCCTATCAGGACCCTCTAAATATTAAATCTCTCTGTGTATTTTCCCCCTGCAGATGTTGTCACTTCAGAAACAAAGATTATAACTGCCAAGATTGGCTCTGATCTTCACTTCCTGATGCCGGAATTATGTGACCGTGGCAAGGAGGTATTTTGTGATCTCGACACCGGTAATAAAGTAAATATGGGAAATTATCACCACAAACTGCAGGCTCGAAACGGATACCAGGGTCGCCTTCACTTCATTTTACATCCCTGCACTATCATTCTGAATAAATGGACAATGGCAGATGGGCTTCACTTCACATCTACCATACAAAGCTATGATGAAAATGGTCAACGTACTACCCGTGTGGTAAATTACAACATCTCCATCGAAGGTGAGCCAATTCATCCATGACACTGAAAGCTTAAATCAGAAATCCAGACAAACAACTAAATACATAATTTAAATAGAATTCTAGCTTGACCGTTGTAGAATTAAAAATGATTTCCCCTTCTGTCCAATAAGCAGGAAGGTGACCCATGAAGCAGTAAAGCTAAATAAGGAACTACAGTGCTCTTCCTGGCAGTACAGTATACTACTATAGTCTGCATGCAGGGGTTATCCTAAAGAGAAATGATGTTTAAACACACTCGGCAGTGATAACGGTTTACCTTTTCTTGCTATCTGTTGTTTGTTTGGATTCTCCAATAAGAAGAGGTTAGAGAAAAGAATACATTGAGGGTAACAATGATGTTGCGATCCCCTATTTTTGAATAATAAACACTAGATTTTTGTGTGTGGTGAAATTAGCTTTGTATAGATACCAAACCTGAAATAAGGTATGTCTGTCTCAGAAGGGTTAATGTGAGGGCCGATGTCAGGGTTGCCACCTTTTCCAAGTGATACCCGAACACCCTAGCGACGCGCGGACATTTTTTCTTGGGAGAATGAGTTGCGGTTATTCATATGTAAATGAATCCTGGATAGGTGGCAACCCTAGCCGGTGTACACCTAGGCAACACCTCACCGGGCATGATTCTGCGCGGATTGCCGCACGGTCAGGAGTCGCCAAGGTGTGAACCGATCGCGTTATGGGTGCCATTATTTTCTTGGAATGAAATTGGAGTGTGAGTGACTATTTATCGATTTCACAGACCTCATTACCGTCACACAGAGCACTGGCTCTATGTTTGCAGTAACATGCAGAAAGCATACAGAAGAAACAGCAATGACAGTACAGTGAATGTATTATCCTGTGACTATTCCACAACAGCTCCTTGTCACTATCAACAGGTGATTGATTAGAAGTACGCATTGCCAGACGTGTCTAAATACCTTGAATTGCTCTGAGTCACCTGTAATGTACATTCTCTCACCCATTCCCTTCCCCCGCGAGGTTCAAGTTGAAGATTTGCTTGTGAGTTGACAAGTTTTTCATAGCTGGAGACCCATGTACTAAAGACTTGATACAACAGCCTACAACTTACAATGTCAGGAAACATTTTTAGAATAATGAGCATCCCAGTTGTTGGGCAGAGGAGGATGATGGGTACCATGTTCCTGGAACCCTAACTAGCAGTGTGGAGGACTCTTTGGGTCCCCGAAAGTTGGACAGTGGAGACCAAAGACAAGCAGCAACCTCCAGTGGAAGACTTTCTAAACCTAAAATAAAAATGAAACATAGTACAACCCTACCAGTCCCTAGATGTGGTGTTGGCATTTTTTTCTTTCATCGGGCTGAGAACATTTTCTGCATTGATAGATAAATACCCATTGGTCATGCCAGAATTTCAGCTTCCTAGTAACTTCCTGTGAGCTAAACTCGAATCTCAATGTGATCAGTTTTACCAGATATGTTTCTTACAGAACACCTCCTGTTATGGAGTAGAGGAAGTGTTTGTAATCCTAACATAACCTAGGGTGACATGCTCCTCCATAAATACAATACAGTGAGTGAGCATTGTCACCTCAACAAGGTGTGTTTTTGTCAGAACCACCAGGTGAAAATAAAGGAGGAAAAGTTATTTTTGTTCTTGGGTTTGGATACACATTTAAGGTGAAATATCAAAGACAGCTGAGCCTGTGCTACACTCCTGGTTAGGGTTGCCACCTGTACGGGATTCACCCGGACAGTCCGGGTTTTGAAAGCTGTGTCCGGGTTTCATGGC